>NW_015636316.1:8733-12945 GCF_001515625.1 Sinocyclocheilus rhinocerous
GTCTGACCTCTCAAGTTCAGACGTGGCAGAATGTCAGAAAACAGGACCCTGGTCTTGGGATGCATCTTAAAGACCCTGGTCAGGTCAGCCTTCATTTCCCGAAGGAAATCCAGGCGGTTCTGGCCCTCGAGACACAAGCTGTTTCCACCGAGGTGGATTAGCAAAATCTGAGGAGCTGGACCGCTAGCTCTGAGAGACCGCAGGGTTGGAAGTAGATGCTCCCAGAGCCTGCCTCCTCTGCCTTCCCAGGTGGCTTCGCAGGGCAGACCAAGGTTGATGTCGAGCTGCTGCTCACAGAGGTAAGCTTGCAGCCTACGGATGTAGGAGCTTCCAACGATCCAGACACGCGGCACACAATGCTCTGTCATCTCTCCAGAAAGAGTGTGGGGCTGTCTTTGCCTCCAGTATTTATGCTGCAGTTGGCTGTGTGGGCGTCTGCTGCCAGAGCCCACCAATGCTGTGCTAGATGTGTGCAGCCACTCCCCTTTTACCCACCACAGGCCATTCGCAGGAAATACTGAGAGAAAAAGTTCACCTGTCACATAACATTGTGGCTTAATTTTTCAGTATAGTAAGCAGTTTGAAACATTATGAGGTCAACATATTCTGTGAGTATATGTCAGCATATATGTATAGATTTATGACCTATCACACAACTATTTTAGAAGGCATGCCAAAGAAAAACGTCTCAGGTTACGTATGTAACCATGGTTCCCTGAGGGGAACGAGACACTGCGTCCTCTAGGCTTCTTGCCATGCTTCGAACGCAAGCTTCAGATGAAGAAGTGAATGATGTGTGCTCCCGGCGCTTATTTATACTATAGTCGCACCGGTAGTGACGTCATGGCTGTCGCCGGCCAACGAGTTGGTGTTTTTTCAATGTATGCTTCAGACACGGGTCACGACGAGGCGTTCCCCATAGCGACCCCTAGAGGACGCAGTGTCTCGTTCCCTACTCAGGGAACCATGGTTACACAAGTAACCTGAGACGTTTTTTGTTCATGTTCTCATTGTCTTTGTCTAGCTTTGACTTTGCTTCTTTGTAACCTGCTGTTTGTTGAGTCTCGTGTCAAGTCATGTTCAAGTTTATGTTCCAATTCAAGTCTTTGTTCATTTCATCACAATCCACTGACTTTTCTTGCTATAACAAACATGCTTCATAAACACACAATTACAGCAGCCAGACAAAAACTAATGTTAAAAAGTCAAGAGCCCAACTAAAGATGACACTAATTCCTGTTATGGTGACTTCTAACAAAACATTTATTTTCAATAAAAACATGAACATCTGAACCTGTGTAATTCCCAATAAGAACTTCTGTAGTCATCTAACAGAAATAAAGTCAATATGGTCAGTAATGAGGGAAGTTGTTGTAGTTATTTCAATGTAAGTTAGCCTCACACGCAGCACCAAGTCAAGTCACAATTATTTATATAGCGCTTTTTACAATAAATGGGAACCTAGATTATGATGTAAGAGGGAACCCATGATGAATCAAACATCAGATAATGCAAAATTATATGGAACAAAAAATAGTAAATTAGTCATGAGGTGCCATGTTCAATACAGCAGCATCTCAGAGTTCTCGAGTCAATTAAATAGCAGAAGTTATTACTCCACCACATGCGTGTGACGTCATTAACAAGGGCCTTACTAATGTGTTTCAAACGACGGAGATGCGACCGTGTTCTGGAAACAGTCGTGACTAACTTGTTCGTTTCAACAACAATGCATCGTACTATGGTGATTAATCAGCGAGTTATCTTGTTGTACAGAAAATGTACCCCTGGTGTATGTGTGCACGTGCTCTTCTGGGAGAAGTGCCCATACAAGGAATTCTGCCCTTTATGATGTCATACAGGGCCTTACATGAAAAAAAAAACTTTCTGAAACTTATACAAACCCTGAAGGAGTGTATTTGGCATACGTCATACGTCCAACTCGTTTTTTTTTTTTTTTTTTTAGATTTTTACGCGTGTTTGAACGAGCCATTTTAGGTAGGTGTGGCTGACTCTTAACTTTTATAAAGAATATCTCTTTGGATTTGAGACTTTAGTCTTTGCAAATTTACAGATCTTCTTTATGCACCAAGAGCTTGTAACACTCCAAAGAGAAAGGAAAAAATGAAATCGCATCATATGACCCCTTTAAACACTACAGTTCCTCAATTCAACTCAGAGAGACATCCTCACATTCATACAAAAGTTCCAGTTGTTCTCACTTCTCAAATCTAATCCACTCATGTACTTCTACGTGAGCAGTTTCACAACCAACACTGCATGAAAAGGGTAAAATCTGGTAATATCTGGTCATGGTAAACTACCGTGTAACTTCAGGTTTGCTGGATGCATTTTATTTATTGTATTTAATTTAATTAAGTTTCTCATCATTATATAATGATGTTTTAATTGTATTTAATGATGTTGTGACCTTAAAGCCATAGTTGGGGATTGGTTTGGGATGGGTTTGTTAACGGGGTAAAATGTTGATTCTGAACAGAGTTATTGTATTCAATTCTGAAATTTACCTGAGAATCAATAAAATTATTCATCACTAAAATCCCTTTTCAAAGATGGAATCCTTAGGTTCTTATGCCATCACATGACATTTTAGATGCTTTAAACATATTTTGAAGCAGCATGCTGCATTAACATTCAGATCTTTTATCAGTTTTTTTTTACTCATTTATATATTCATTAGTGTATTTACGGCATTTTATGTTATTTAATTACATTTACTCTCAGTAAGTAATTTTCACTCCACATCAGTTTGTCCCCGATTCATATGACAGTCACCCTACACTTTGAATAGACAACTCAACTCTGACTGTGTTTTTTTGCCATTTTTAATGATGAAAAAAATATTCATATGAGTAGGTTTTTGGTATATCAAGACGCATCAGGTCAGTGGCTCTGACATGGCAAAACAAGCCAAAAGTCAGATATAATCTATGGTGTGCTGAAGAACAGTTTTGCTTTCATATTTACACTGGATGCCCTTGAGGCGTAACAAAGCTTTCAGTTAATCTACAATGATCTGAATTCTTGAAATGTTTTCCTAAAAATAACCACAAAGGACATGTGAAATAGTTTTGAAATATGGTTATTGTAAAAGGAAAAATGTGTTTTATGCTGTTTGACTAATGACGAAGGGATTTGTTTAATGAAGAAAATGGCATCATCTCTTCTCAGGTGTTCGGTCATCTCAGGTCTTTGTAAGGGCTGGATCCAGACTGAAGCTTCTGTAATTCCTAGTTACCTTGGGATGGCAATCTGCAGAAACAGAGAAGCAAATAGACAAAATTAGCGTAGCTGCTGTTCCAACCAAGCAAAAATGATGTGTTAAACCCAAGCAAAAGAATGATAGTGTGCATTTGATCAGATATAACTGAAGTACAAGAATATGAGATATATTATGTGAATGCTTGGCTAAAGAGATGTCTTTAATCTAGATTTAAACAGACAGAGGCAGATATCCCTGGTGGAGAGCCAGACCTTTTGTCCCGGATGGTATAGTGGGGTAGCGGATCTTCTTGCATCGGCCTGGCTCTTATGCCTCCTGACTGCCCGCTCCAGTTGGATGTGAGCTGAGTCCCATAGTCTCTCACTTTCCTCGAACCAATGGTTAACAACTGGAGGAGACTTGCCAGTACCTGACCAGGTAAACAGGGTGTTTGGTAGCTGAGCATGCATTGAAATAGTCTGAGACTGTTGTTGGAGAGAGTTCTGTGCATACACTGCCCAGGGTAGGAAACGATCGCCAGACCCGTGAAATAAAATGAAGTCCCCTGTCAGAGACAATGTCTTCCGGCAGCCCGAAATGCAGAAATGTGTTGGAATAGCTGTTCTGCAGTTTCCAGAGCGGTAGGTAAACCATGAAGAGGTAGTAGCTTACAGGCCTTAGAGAATCGGTCAACTACCACCAGGACACAGGTATGGGAGTTTGAACTAGGTTAGTCTGACAGGAAGTCGACTCCTATGTGGAACCAGGGTCGTTGAGGAATGGGTAGTGGAACCAGCTTGCCAGCTGGTAAGTTACGCAGAGTAAGTGCGGTGGCACAGACTTTAACATACCTCTTTACATTCTGGGTCATACCTGGCCACCAGTACCGATTGGCAAGAAGTGAGAGGGTCTGATTGCTGCCTGGGTGCCCAGAGCCCGGAGAAGTGTGAACTGAGTCGATGAGGGACGTATGGAGTGATATTGGTACA
>NW_015636316.1:19632-22704 GCF_001515625.1 Sinocyclocheilus rhinocerous
AGAGTGTCTCAGTTATCATTAAGCAATCCACATATGTCCTGTGTCTCCTTTAATTATAAAACACTCAATTTATCATTTGTCTAGTTTTAAACAGACAAGTTGCATAACTGGTATCAAACCCTATAAAAGACAGCTGTGACAAATGTTTGTCTCAGTGCAATGGCTTATCTTTAATTATTGGCATTATTGGAAGACTTGGCAAACAATGCGCTCCGCAGGATCGTGTCCAAGATCGTGCTGATCTGGTTGGCGAGAGCACAGAGTGGCTTCTAAGTAGGTACCGCTTTCCCAAAAATGTACTGCTGGACTTGTGTCGTGATTTAGGACCAATGTTGGATCGAGAAACAAATCGCACGAAAGCCATTCCCGTGCACATCCAACTCCTGTTCACCCTTGAATTTTTAGCTACCGGCACATTTCAGCGTGAGGTTGGAGACATATGTGGTATTTCCCAGCCATCAATGAGTAGGATCATGTCGGCAGTGTTGGATGCAATTATTTCCTTGGCCCTAACCTACATCCAGTTCCCTTACCGAAATCCTCTACAAGCCGAAATAAAATGGGGCTTTCATGCTATCGCCAGATTCCCAAACATAATTGGAGCCATAGACTGCACCCACATCGCCATAATTAAATTTGTTGGTTGATGGTGCTTTTATGTAAATAGAAAAGGGTTTCATTCTGTTACCGTGCAAATCATTTGTGATGCAAATTTGTTGTTGTTAAATGTCGTTGCGCGGTGGCCTGGAGGAACACACGACTCATTCATTATGCATAACAGCTCTGTGGGTGTGCGTCTCCAAGAAGGCGCTGTTGAGGATGGCTGGCTCATTGGTGAATTTTAGGCTACAACATGTTTAAAATGCTATTGCAGGGCTATGCACAATTACTTAAAACTATCTCATTGTTAGGTGATCAATGTTACCCGCTAAAGCCATGGCTAATGATCCCCCTAACCACCCCGAGGACCGAGCAGGAACAGGTGTACAACCATGCCCATGCACGCTCAAGGGGCACAGTTGAGCGCGCAATAGGTCTGCTGAAAGGACGATGGCTGTGTCTGTCAAGCACAGAGGGGACACTGCAGTATCGGCCAGAAAAGGTGTGCAAAATCGTCATGGCTTGCAGTGTGCTACACAACTTGGCCATCAGACCCTCTGCAGGAATCCCCCAGACCTGATGGCCCTATGCTTGATGCAGTTCCCCTGCCACCTCCTAATGCCGCTGCCATTCAGGCAAGACAGAGGATTATACAGACTTTAGGTAAGTCTGGCCATTGGCCGAACTCAGAAACATTACAGAGATTTATTAGGGCCCGAGCACCGATGGTGTGAGGACCCTATTGGAATTGCTCCGTTTCTTCTTCTTCTTCTTCTTCTTCTTCTTCTTCTTCTTCTTCTCCAAAGTGAATCGCATTTTTGAGGGCCTAAACATTCTCCAAAACTCATGAAACTTTCCACACGCGTCAGAACTGGTGAAAATTTACATCTGATATGGGTTTCAGAAGTGGGTGTGGCAAAACGGCTCGATAGCGCCACCTGTAAAATTTCAACGGAGTGCGCCTCGAGCTACGTTTTACGTACATGTACGAAAATCGGTACACATGTGTAACACACCATTGCCTACAAAAAAGTCCTGATAAAATATACATAATTTTAAAGATGAGATGAAACCATGGCTCCTAGTTCCCTCGTCTCCACCATGGCCCGTCACTCCACCAGCTCCACCGGGCTCCATCGTCCCTCCGGCTCCGCCTTGGTCAGTCGTTGACCATCCGCCGCATTGGGACTCCACTCCTCCGGCTACACCTCGTCCCTCTGTCCCTACGGCACTGTCAGGCTCCTCCTTCCCTCCGGCTCCACCTCAGTCGCTCCGGCTCCACCGCGGCCTTCCGGATCCCCGCCGCGGCCTCGGTCGCCGGTGCCATCTGCTCCGCCTTGGCCCTCTGGATCCTCGGTGTCGCCCTGGCTCATCGGCTCTCTGCCTCGGGCTCCTCCACCACCTGCTCCACCGCCATTGAAAGATGAAAATAATTATTTAATTTGATTAACTACTTGATTAAATAAGCGCTAACACTAAAATAAAACTTAACAAAAATTTAAATAACATAAGGCAGTTTTATAGCAAGTGTTTAATAACAGAATTATGTTGTACTTCAATTTGTTGGTAAAATATAACCATTTAAATGATAGCTGTTATAATTTGTTTTCAAGATTTATCACTAAGAGGTTAAGTAAAAATATAATGAATATGTAACAATGCATATATTACGCAAAATGCGGCTCTCTAAAGATTTTTTATTTTTATGTTTTATTTTATTTATTTATTTTTGTCTTTATACTTAACTAACAAGATATAGACATGTTCCCAACAGACATGTTAGAAATTGTTTTATTGACTTCTTTCGGTTGAAACACTGATACGGTATAGGAGGACTGAAATTAATCGGATGCCGAGGTTGCTTTGTTTCTTCTTGATAGGTGAGTTATGTTGATTTAGCTTTTTCACACAACTTTTCTGTGTTGGCTTTTGCTTGAATATGCTGCGGCCTGCAGACATGGCAGATTCCGCCATCCTCGCTGCCAGGGTTGTGAACGTACGTGTGGGGCGGAGTTATCAAAATAGGGGCGAGGTCCTGTTGGGGTATGGGTTGATTTAGCTTTTTCACACAACTTTTCTGTGTTGGCTTTTGCTTGAATATGCTGCGGCCTGCAGACATGGCAGATTCCGCCATCCTCGCTGCCAGGGTTGTGAACGTACGTGTGGGGCGGAGTTATCAAAATAGGGGAGGTCCTGTTGGGATATGGGCGTGTTTGTTCTGGTGCTTTCAAATATCAACATCGTTTGGCAAAAATCGCTTAGTACACCTTTAAAGTCAGAGTGATTAAGTGATTTAGGTGTTCTAAAAGGTTAACCAGTGGAAATCACAGGGTGAGGTGGGTATATAAGGAGATAATTGTTTTTAGAAGCTCTATAGGCCAACTGGTTTTATTTTCGTAGTGTTTATTTACACTAAGTGCAAATAGCCCGCCTTGTTGGCAGAGGCTATTTACACTAACTCCGCCCACCAAC
>NW_015636316.1:32342-35245 GCF_001515625.1 Sinocyclocheilus rhinocerous
TCTTAATTTCATTTAATGTATCTTGTACTGATCTCGATTTGTGTCCCTTTTCTAATTCCCTCAGCTTGTAATGCAGGTCATCTAATGTTTTATTTCTAGTTTTTTTCTTGTATGAAGATATTGCTATAACTTTACCTCTCAAGACAGCCTTCAGAGTATCCCATAGGATAGGAGGTGAAACCTCACCATTATCATTAAATTCTAAATAGGCACTAATTTCTTTTTTAATTTGTTCCTTGAAACCGGGATCATTAAATAAACTTGAGTTTAATTTCCATGTAGTATTCTTTGGTTGCAGTTCAAAATCAATGGATAAATATATAGGTGCATGGTCACTTATATCTATTGTTCCTATTCCACAAGCGTGTACTTTATCTTTATCTTTTCCAAATGTTATGAAATAGTCTATTCTGGTATATAGGGAATGGGGGGCCGAATAATGAGTATAATCTCTTCTATTAGGAAATAAATCTCTCTATATATCGATCAGACCAACATCTTCAAAAAGTGCATTCATTTTCTTGTATAGGGGCCTCATGTCATAATTTTTCCTGCTAGAGGAATCCAATTTTGGTTTCAAATGTATATTTAAGTCTCCCCCACATATCAAAAATCCCTCCGTTTCCAATGTCATGATACTAGTAATTTTCTGGAAGAAGCTAAAATCATTTCCTGGGGGTGCATATATATTTAAAAGAGTAACTGATTTCTCATATATTTTACCCTTTACTAGGATATATCTGCCCTCCTTGTCTCCCATTTCCGATATTCTTTCAAAATTTAGTTTGTTCGAAATAAGAATAGCGACTCCCCTCCTATGCCCTGTTTTGTATGAAGAGAAAAACACACTAGAAAATCCAGATTTCCTCAATTTTTCATGCTCTTTATCATTTAAATGAGTTTCCTGTAAGTGTACTATATGGGCTTGCTCTTTCTTCATTTTAGATAAAACTTTATTATGTTTAATTGGATTCAACATCCCATTGACATTAAATGATATTATTTTAACTTTGTCTCTAACCATATTTATCTGAAGATCCTGTGTTAATAAACTTTGCTAAATAGAACTTGGACGATCCACTCCCTGAACAAGTATGAACAAGAAAACATACATAGCATGAAAACAAATAACAATTATATGATTCCAAGGTTGGGGTCTCTAACAGATGACCCTGAACTAAGCTAGAAGAAGCGTCTAGCTGTGGGGGAAAATCTCTGTCCCAAATGGGTAGGGGGCCCCCATTGCAGCATCCAAAACAATAAATGTAAAAGTCTGTGTACATTTTACCAAAATTACTACCTTACGTATTCCTCCCTTGTACATATTCTCATTTAAATAGGGGAGAAGGATGTATATAGATAAGTAACTATATAAAAATAAACTTAGATAAAGAAAAATTCACATTATCGTATATGCTTCTCAAACTGAAAATATCACCATCTCTTTCATGGTTTGCTTAGCTCACCGGAAATTTTAAATTAGTTCAGGTTTAAAGTTCCTCTGGAGGAGATAGGGGCCGTCTTCTGAAAACTTGCAACCTCTCTCTAATGTTCCTCTCACGTTCTTCTTCCATACCCTGTTGTCTCAGTCCTCTCGTCGTCTCCCAGGCCGTACGGGATAGTTGCTCAGCAAGACTCTCTCTCGGTGTGATTACACTGACGGGCAATCCTCTGTCCTTCATGTCTGCAGTCGCCTCCTCTGCCGATTGATACAGTCGCGTCCCGTCACCATAAAACACCCGTAACTTAGCTGGAAACGGGGTCTGGAAGCATATCTGTTTCTGTTTTAGTACCCGTTTGGCTTTGGAGTATTCCTTGCGTTTCTGTAGAATTGCCGGAGGGTAATCTTGGTCGAAGTATATTGGTCTTTCATTCAAAAATAGTGCGAAGAGTAACGGTAACCATGCACAGCCCTGCCGTGTACCCCTTTCTAAAGTAAAACTATTTGATAAGTATCCATTGATTTTGATCCTTGCTGTGGGGTTATTATATAGGGACTATATAGTTTTTATAATTGTATAATTTAAACCAAATCTGTGTAAAACTCTGTAAAGAAATATCCAGTTAACTGAATCAAATGCTTTTTCAGCATCTATGCTTATTATAATTGCTTCAGTGTTATTTTTTTGTATATGATTCATAATGTGTAGTGTCCTTTGTATATTATCTTGTGTTCGGCGTTGTCTTATGTAACCTGTCTGATCATTATGTATCAACTTAGACATGAATTCTTCCATTCGTTTTGCCATAATGGATGTAAATAGTCTATAGTCCACATTAAGAACAGATATTGGTCTAAAGGATCCACATTCCATTTTATCCTTGCCTTCTTTTGGTATAGCTGATATTATCGCCTCCTTCCAACTAGGTGGTGTTTGTGCTTTATTTAAAACCCAATTCAATGTAGGGAGTATGACAGGAATTAGTTCATTTTTAAACTCCTTTGTACCACTCTGCCGTATAACCATCTGATCAGGGTGACTTGCCTAATTTGAGTCTACTAATTGCAGTCTTTAATTCTTCTTCAGTTATATCAGTGGTCATCCTTTTATTTTGCTCTTCGTTTAAAGTGGGTAACTCTAAAGAATTTAAGTAAGTGTCAATTTGAGTCATATCTCCCTCTGAAACTATAGAGTATAAAGTTTTATAGAACACTTCAAAAGCTTCCGCATTTCATTTTGTTTATTTTTTATAATTTTTGTTCTTGGGTCCCTAACTCTGTGAATTGTATTTTCTGCAGTTTTCTTCCTCAATTTCCATGCCAGTATTCTCATAGCATTAGATCCACCTTCATAATACCTCTGTTTTAAGAACATTACATTCTTCTTTACTTCTTGTGTAGCCAGGTCATTAATTCTGTCTCTAACTTTCTTAATTTCATTTAATGTATCTTGTACTGATCT
>NW_015636316.1:37629-50133 GCF_001515625.1 Sinocyclocheilus rhinocerous
AGATTAAAGACACATCTCTTCAGCCAAGCATTCGCATAATGAATCTCAATCTCACCCTTGTTCCCAGTTAGATCAGATAAAAGTCACAAACATATTTTTTGCTTAAAATGTTATGAAGAGCATATACGCTAATTATTTTCCCCTTGTCTTTCTGTTCCTACAGATGCCCATCTCGAGGTCTCTAGAGATCACACTTGCTCCAGTGTGGATCCAGCCTCAGAGAAAGACTTCAGATGACCCAACACCTGTGAAGAGATGATGCTGACCCCCTGCGAGGACCCCAGATGACACTAACTTGAATCCACATGCACAGCTGCCAAAATTTCTCTATATTGTAATCATTTTGATCACACTTGTAATAATCGCTTTAATGAGCTTCTGCCTGAAATTAATTCATGTTAGCTAACTGTATGATTCTATTATCTTGAACTGTTCATTTGTGAAATAAACATTACTTGGACACATTCACTTCTGCTTTATACATGCATTTTCTGTAAAGCTGCTTTGAAAACATTCACTTCTGCTTTGTAATGTAGACACATGCATTTTCTTTAAAGCTGCTTTGAAACAATGTGTATTGTGAAAAGGGCTATACAAATAAATTTGAATTGAATTGAACTACCTATGCATTAAACGGTTTTAATGCATACCTGCCAGCCAATCTGAATCGAGTATTCAGACAGACCATGGTATAATGTTTAACGACTTGATCAGTGATAATTTCTAGAGAGTACATATACTTTTACACCATTAAATAATCCAAATTAATTAATATAGGTCATTGGTCGGATGGAAAAACAGATTCGTCAGATAAGACTAGGGCTAAAGGACACAGGAGTCTTACTCATGATAAAAGAATGTCCTTGCCTAATTGATTTACATTTTCCAAGAGCATCAGCTCAAATGATTGAGCCAGAGGTATGATGACTTTAATTTGTCATAATTAACCTTGATTCAGGTTTCTTGATCTGAAGAAAGGTATAGTATTTAAACTAATTAATTAATGTAGTTATTTATTTATTTATTTTTTGTTTTGTATTTTTAGATGATACTCGACAGAATTATATGGCCAACTGTTGACAGTGACGATGAAGATTGCGGTGGATATTGTCTGGAGGACACGTACAGGATGAATGGTTTCCTTCGACAATACATTGAAAATGGTAGGTAAAAACAAAAGACGTCTTCATACACAATTATGAAGCATGTTTAACATCAGTGGTAAACAGTAAAAGTATTTTTTACTTTGTTACTGTATTTAAGTAAGTTTTTCAAGTATCTGCACTTTACTATTTTTATTTTGAGAAATGTTTGCATTATTACATTTCAAAGCATAATATTGTACTTTTCACTCAACTACGTTTCATAAAAACAACGCAATGATTCATGAACAAGCTGATTCTTTTCAGTTATCCTGTTAAATCGGTTTGCAAATCGCATTGAATGATTCATTCGTAAATTGGACTGATTGGTCTGATTGGATTCTCTTTGTCTACCTTCAGGACTTGTGTGAAGGTCTAATGATGTTTTCTAATATTCATGCAGAAAATATAGAAAATTCTAAAGGGTACACAAACTTCACAATCAAGCAGCACTGTATATGTGTACTCAGGTACATAAAACAAATGTCATATTTAAAATATATACAATTGCCAAAGCCTTGAAAGAAAGATAAATAAAATGCAATTGCTGTAGTAGTGTTAAGTGTACTTCAAGTGTATCTACATACCTTATCAATCTGTATCTCACTTTGAATTAACTCACTAATACACAGTTTAAATTCCCATAGTAGCTTTCTAACTACTTTAGAAGAATTAGTCATTTGTAAAATAGTGTATTAACTCACTAGCACATAGCTGAATTTATGTGATTAGTTCAGCACATAAGCATAGCTGTACACAGGGATTTAGACCAGGGGTCTTCAACTAAAATTGCTTGAGGTCCAGTAATGAACCCTTATCACTAGCCGAGGTCCGGACAATTATATACCTAAAAACATGAATTGATGGTTTTTGCCAGATGAGGGTATCTGCAGGATAATTAAGCTCATATTTAATACTTTTTAAGACCTTTTTTTATACAGCCTGCACAAATGAAATTACAATGACTGTAAAAAGCATGATTTACAGTTCAGATACAGGTTTTCACAAAAACAAAAAGTTTTATAAAAGTCTTTAAACCAATTTTTTTTAAGAAACTGGAGTCAAAAGTATAAATTATTATATTAATTTAAACAATTATTATCAGTCAATTATATTCATTAAATAACTTATTAATATATTTTACTGTCTTAATTGTTTAAATTTTTATTGCATTATCTTCTTGTCCATCCACCAGTTCACATTTACAACTGCGTGTTTGCTGCGTAAAAACATGTGTTGATTTTCACATTGGTCTTAAAAAACAGCAGACGAGCTTATTGAAAATGCTAATTCATTCTCTGCCAGCAGGTGGAGCTTTTGGAAGTGCTGAAATATAGCGGTTTCCCCGGTTTAAAACGTGCAGCGCTCATACTTATTCAATTAAATCATAACCTTTTGAAGTTTAATTGTCACATTAACGGCTCTACTGAGCTGACCTTGATGTGCTTGATATAAATTAGATTTTATTAGAAAATAGCGTCTGGCATTTATTTATTTCATTATGTCAAAAGGCTTTGCGGTCCAGATGGTTGCATCTCACGGTCCGGATTCATATGCCTAATATGCTGAAAAAGGCTCTGGTTGAGCTGTTTGCATCCCTAGATATTATTGAATGTTAAATGTTTAGCTTCTAACTTACAGCTCACTTTTTTACCATTTTAAGGTTAAATGGTGGCAGGCTCTTTAGGAATTTTAGACGAGCAATAACAAATTCTGCCAGAGGAGCAGACAGAGATCCAGACCCTACAAATTTGAAGGCCTTAGTTATGCTCCCCCTGACTCTTGTAGGCCTTCAGAACTTTGTGGTACAATTGCAATATTGTCCAGCAATAGCCTTGCTGGAAGGTAGTTCTCCAGGTGTAGGAATGGCTCTGGGCTTTCCTGGTTCAGCTAAACATTATGTGTCAGGAAACCAGTTGCCATGAGTTGTCATGGCTGAAATGAATCTGAACAAAATGAATAAAGTAACTACAGTCTCACACTATTTGCATTTATATATTAGACTGCAGGGTTCTACAAATCCATCCCTAGAGGGCCACTGTCCTGTACAGTTTACTTCCATGCCTGATTAAACTGACCTACCTGTAATTTTCTAGTGTAACTTTGAAGATGCTGATTTGAAGAACCCTGTCATACATTATATTGTGCAATACCCTGGCTACTGGCTAATTTACTACAGACTGTCTACTTGTTTCTGAGGATAAGCAAACATGTAAGGTAATCCCATTAACATACTACCTGCTGGAAGCGGAAAAAATGGGCAAGCAAAAAGAACTGAGCAACTTTGAAATGGGCCAAATAGTAATGGCTAGACGACTAGGTCAGAAGATCTTCAAAACGGCAAGTCTTTTGGAGTGTTCCCAGTATGCAGTGGTTCGTGCCTACCAAAAGTGGTGCAAGGAAGGACAACAGGTGAACCAACGTCAGGGTCATGGGCGCCCAAAACTCACTGATGCACATGGAGAGCGAAGGCTAGACTGCCAATCATACAGAAGAGCTACTGTAGCTCAAGTTGCTGAAAAACTGGCTATGACAGAAAGGTGTCAGAATACACAGTGCATCAGTTTGCTGCATATGGGGCTGCGTAGCTGCATACAGGTTAGAGTGCCTGTGATGACCCCTGTCCACCGCAGAAAGTCTAACTGGACTCTATAAGATCTCAATCAATGGGCTGCAGCACTGTGCCCTTTCTCTAGATCGTAAGAGGCTCAAATTGTTGAATTATATCAGTCAATAGCTGATCTGGTATAGTAGGCTTGTTAACAATGTTGGTTGGCTTTCAGTTCTCTCAAGGCATTCTGAACTTTTGGTTGCAGGAAGCTGATTTTTGTGGGTAATAATGTCTTAGACGGCTAAGCAGTCTCTGGACTGGACTGGTGGATAGTCCATGTGTTGGTGTGTTTCTGTGGTCAAGAATTGCTAAAGATGGGTCCTGTCTTTATATGCTTGTGGTTTCACCATCAGTCTCTTCGCTGTTTTGACAGATGATTTTGCCTTGCCATTGCTCTGAGGGTAACCAGGTGATGAAGTCTTGTGTAGGAATTCCCACTGGTGACTGAACTTCTGGAATTCTTGGGATGAGAACTGTGGGCTGTTATCAGAAATGACTATGCCTGGAATGCCCTGCTGGGCTAAATGAGTTTTCAGCTTTCTGATAACAGTAGCTGATTTGGTGTCAGGTAAATAGTCTTGAAGTTGAAATGGTAATCTACTGTGATTAGATAGTCCTTTTTGTCAAAAGTGAATAAATCAGTGCCTACCTTGGCCCAAGGTCTGTTTGGTATATTTGTGTGGGCACAGTGTCTTCTTCTGCTGGTTATAGCAACAGGTGTCACATTTTTTGCACATATGCTTTGATGTGTTCGTTCATTTCCTGCCAGTAAGAAACACTCTCTGACCCTCCGAAGGCATCCTTCGATACCTACGTGAAAGGAATGTGTACACGACATATACTAAGTTTAGCAGGGACAACAGCTCTTTTCCCTCTGAACATGATTCCATCCTGGTAGCTCAGCTCCTCCCGAAACTTTGGCCATGTAAGACCTGAAATTATCTCCCAGTGAAACCAAAGTTCAGAAACTCTCACAAAACAGATGCCAGGCAGCAAAACAAAAAAACTCACTAATCTGGAGAGAAGATCTCAAAGAAAAACAAAATCAACTGTCCCTTCTCCCATCCTTAAGCTCTCTCTCTCTCTTGGGTATATGGCCTAAGTTGACTCAGAGTGTCAGGAACTCAGGTTACTGTGCTTACATACTACATACCGAGGCCGGTGGAGTGAAAGATAATGAGGGACACCTGCGCCACACACCGGTCTCGAGTCCCACGGAGGAGCTCCGGAAGCATAAAAGGAGGAGCGACGACAGTGTTGAACGAGAGAGGACCAGGCCTGGATTTTATGTTGTTTTGTTTGTGCGCGGCAGTCGTCCATGAGGGGCTGTCGCGCTATTTTAAGTTTTGTGTTTATTTTGTTATTAAATTATGTTTAAATGTTCGCCGGTTCCCGCCTCCTTCTTCCCGATCTATGAACTGTGTTACAGTCTGGTGAGAATGTTTTCCCTCCTCCGGCCAGGTGTGGCCCTTTGGTCATGGGATCCTGACCAACCAAAAGGTCTTTTATGTTTTTACAACTTAGATTGGAAGATTTCTTTGTTCTGGTCTGGATATATAAGGAAACTGGCAAGAAATTAATTTGGGATTCTTTAAACAGAAAACCACAGTGTGCGTGAGTCTCTGGAGTTCTGCATTCAGAACATTCATACATTGCTGTATGTGTCTCTCTACCACCAGGTATGCATTTCTTTGTATTTTCATCAAATTTGTAATTGTGTTACACAAATTGTGCTCATAGTACACACATAGTTGTTTGTGCTACTACATGTGCACATAGACTAGTTGAGTTTATTCTTTAAAACACGATTGCTTTACTGTAAGTGTTGCATAAAATATGGTCACACTTTATTTTAAGGTTCAATTCTCGCTATTAACAAACCATTAACTACGACTTTTGCCTCAATAAACTCCAAATTTGCTTCTTATTAATAGTTAGTAAGGTAGTTGTTACAAGTCAAGTAATAACAAGTAAAGCAGTCAAGTCAGTTATAAAAAAAAGTTGATAAATGTGTTATTTGCACAAGTTTTTCTTTTCTAAACCTTTCTCCAGTGTGGGGATGGTAAATAAGGCATAAAAACATAAGGTATGCTGAGATTGATTAGATGGACAATGGTAAAAGAATGCAGATAAGTGAAGCAGCCAAGCCTTTAGCCTTTTTTTTACACAATCTACACATAGTCACTTTGTGCATCTCTTTTAGCATTTCTTTCACATGCTGAGTTGAAGTTTTCATTTTTAGTGTAATCAGGGAATCCGTGCAGTGCTGGGAGTGATGAATCTGCCATCAAGAGCAGCATTAAAATTTTTGAACACTACTGAATCATACAGTCTAGTGGACATACCAGTCTCAACAAACACATCCACTAACGTGTTTTCACATTTCAATTGGAATTTGTTGCCCAAACCTCAGATCGTTGGAAGTATGAGGTCAGAGTCTGCTGCTTCCCAAATTGAGATTAAGAGCTGCTAGCCCCGTCACTGACTTCATTATTACTGTTGGCACCCTTCCTTTACGAATCTTTTGCCATAAAAGATCTGTACTCTTTGTGATGATTGGTTTGCAAATGTAATTTCAGGTTTGTGGAAATTTTTCCCCCTTAATTTCAACACCACAAATCTTTGTTACTGAACGTGACAATGCATTTGCTTTTTCCAGTTTTAGAATTAAACTTGAAATAGTCCCAAATAGGGCTCTGTCGTTTCCTACCAGCCATCACTCATGCCTGCCATCTTCATCTATTTGTCAATCGGTGTCAGCCTCAGCTAAACTTCATGTATGTTACACCATCTACAGGTCATATTTTTCACCACAGCATGAGCTTATTGATTACAGAAATGATTTATTTTTGATAATTTTATTTGATTTCAGTTAGTTTTTCAATAACTTGCTCGTTTTTGTTTTTAATTTCTTGAGTTTTTAATTTTATTTCAATTTACAAAAATGTTTTCTAATTATTTGTTTGTTAAAGTTTCAATTTTAGTTTATGACTTGTTTGTTTTTGACTTAAAATGAAAACCATTTACACCATTTTTTAATAATGTAACTTTTAATTTAAACAACAGTGAAAATATTTTAAATGTGTGTTCTAAAGTCTCACAGCAAATTCCACATTAAAGACCTAAACTGACTGCCACACCTCTGCATCAAAGATTCTGGTACATAAAGAGCCATTTTTATTCCATTCACAGCGCCCATTAATCAGGCTATTACACTTACTGCATTTTACAGTAAGTTTTTGCATTTTACAACCAAATCAATTACTAAAAAAAACTATATTTCAGTCACTTCATAAAGAAAATTTAAAATGATGGTTAAAAAGAGTAGACCTCTTTTAAATGCTATAATGTTAATAAAATTAAATTATAATAAAAAATTATTCTGTTGTGAATGCACAAAACCCATGTAAGTATTTGAACTATGAGCCAAGTTACAGGTTTTTGGCAAGAAACAAGTCTATCAACATAATCCAGCTTTAGGGAGAACTACAAGCAAGTAACAATATTCCCCTGGTTCTAAAAAAACATCTCTGAAGCAGAACTTGTGGCTGATATGTACAAGTACTTTGCCACTTTTGAGCCTTTGGTAGATCTTTTCATTATCCTTTCACCATTTTAGTGGATCTCCCACCCGGTTGTCTAGGTTGTGCAACTGTGTGTAGGCCTGCAGCTCACAAGCTACAGTTCCTGGGTAGATGGACTTGTGTGAAAAGGCAGGTTTGAAAAACACAGGAATGATGTCGCAGCCACAATAGCACGACAGTGCAAGGTCATTTATTTCCAATGTCCGCCGGCGTTTTGACCCTTCTCATCTGCTGTACTGTGCAGATCCAACACGGAAGACGCCAAAAGCAAGAAACCTCACAGCACGAACAGAGACACAAACTGACAAATATACAGATAAGTAAATAAAAGCATTCAGCCTCAGCATCTTCAGTGTTCTCTCCAGATGGTTCTGGTGGAGGTATCTACACACAATAAAGACAAAACTTAACAATACACTTTAGAAGTATCAAAGAACTATATAGATCACAGTGCAGCATTTTTTTTCATAATCTGGTTTAGTAATTACACGGTAGCACAGTTTAAAATAATATTATTACGATCACTGCCACAGTCTTCATCTCAGATTTCAGTCAGTCTTGTTTTGATGTTATATTGTCTTCAGTGGTGTAACACATATTAAAACGTGGATCTACAGTAGATGCCATATCCAACAGAGCCTGGATTTCTGGGTCACTGTATTTTTTATTTAGGTACTCCATAGACTTCACAAAAGACACGCTGATGGACTTATCACTAGACAGTGCATCTGTAAACTCAACTAGATGGTAAAGGGAATTGTTGATCGCCTCCAGCACATCTATGTCCTGAAACGTTGGGATAAGATGCCAGGATTTCTTTTCAGAAGACAGGACATGAGCAATGACCTTCTGCTGCTCAGTGACTCTCACTATCATGGCCTGACGTGATCTCCACCTTGTGGGACACACTGTTTTCAGTGAAAGCTCTGGGAGCTTTAACTCCTTTTGTGCTGCTAAAAGCTTGCTCTTATGTTTCGGGCTGTAGGAGACGGTGCTCACTAGTTTTTTTTTGCAGAGGCCCACAGCACTTTCCTTTCTTGTGTCCTTCTTAATGGGAAGTCGTGGCCTAATGGTTAGAGAGTCGGACTCGTAACCCAAAGGTTGCGGGTTCGAGTCTCGTACCGGCAGGGGTTGTAGGTGGGGGGAGTGAATGTACAGCGCTCTCTCCCACCTTCAATACCACGACTGAGGTGCCCTTGAGCAAGGCACCGAACCCCCAACTGCTCCCCGGGCGCCGCAGCATAAATGGCTGCCCACTGCTCCGGGTGTGTGTTCACGGTGTGTGTGTGTTCACTGCTGTGTGTGTGCACTGTCACTTTCACTAATAGAATTCTCTACAGAAAAAATTTTTGTCAGATAAACATTGTAAGAGCCATAAGAACTCTGTAAATACAAACACACCTCTTTTTATTTTATTTATAAATTCTGTATTTTTTTTATTGCAAAACTTTGACAAAGAATTATTTATTATAATATTATTAGTATTTTAACACTTTACTATACAATTATATTTGTTAACATTATTCAGTCATGTTGTTTTAACAGTGTCCTGTTATTGTGATGAATGCTTTATTAACAGTTGTAACTATGGTCTGTGGTGTTAACTTCCCCTGATTGTCAAAAATTTTTTTTTAAAGGAACCTATGGCTGCTGATGATTCTTATTCACCTTCAGATGACACCAGCAGTGACACCTTTGGTTGGACATACTCAGTGGTTGGATTTTACCATCACATCTGGCCAGGGTGTCTGATGAGCCAACCTCTGACAAAACAATGACAGAAACAGGCTTTTCTAAGATTCTGGTCACAATAGTTTAAGTGAATGCAGTTGTGTTTACATGCGGTCATGGTAGGCCTCTGTCTTACCCTCTTTTTCCCCCTGTAAGTTGACAGGTACATGAAGAAGCTACAGAACAATCACTTCAAAGATGATTTGAAAGGCTGATTCATAAGAGGCTTGAACCCAAAACTGATTGATTGTTTTTGCAGTGCATCGCCTCCTGTTGCAGCAACTAAGGTTTTGAGAGTTTGTCCATTTTCACCCTCCACAGAAAGCCTCCAATACAGAGGCAGGCAGCAGAGGTGGGTTTCAAGAAGGATCACAGTGTGTGGTATACTTTCAATAAGTGCTTAATGTGCTTCCAATCACTTTGCACTGTACTGTATTTGAGTAAACGTATGATTCAAAATTATTTGATGTGTTTCCTTCAGATCCACCATTCACTCGCATATCCTCGCGGGCGTGAACTGGAATCACAAACTTGGCTACATTTGAGTCTTCAAGGCATTTTGAGGACACAACATTGTCAAGCTGTTTGATAACATAGTGAAGCCAAGGGGTAATTATATCAATTACATGATGTCTCTGACAGAGCAATAAAACGAATTACCATTCTGATACATCGACTTGTAAACAACCCTGTATAATTCTCTCTTCCTCCTCTTCTTCTTCTGAATCAATTTCTGGTTCAAACATGTTTAATTAAACCAGTATTTCCACTTGCCATTGTATCACGTTATAAAATGTTTGACTACAGGGGGATTTTAAATGTTCTTTCTGTTGTCAATGTCATATACAGTATGTAAGTACAGTATGTATGCATGTTTGTTTGTACCAAGAGCTCCTAAAAAAATCCTTGTGTGTTTGCACACACTTAGCAAATAAAGCTCATTCTGATTCTGATATTAAGCAGACAGTCTACTAATACTCTAATGAGAGTTAGTTGACACGTAGGTGCAACGTTACTTATAATCAACAGAATGTCTAAAGGGCACCATCAAAATAAAGTGTTACCAATATTACTAAAGCAAAGTGCACTGTTTAATTGTGTAGAAAAATGTATGATATATTCAAACACTTTAATATTAATTTTTTAAAATAATGTACCTAATTATATTCAGTAAAAATACAAATTAATGATCGATGCAACTGTTTGTCTTTAATCAGGAAGCATCAATTAGACTACTGAGAAGTGCACATGCAGCACCAAAATAGGCAGTGTTGCCAATTTAGCTACTTTGTAGCTAGATTTAGCGACTTCCCCCGCCCCTTTTGAGACTTTTTTCAAAAGTTTAGGGACAAATATAGCAACTTCTTGGACAAACCTTATCAAAGTTCTCATCTTGCCCACTGATCTATATTCATCTTTATATAGATCAGTGAATTTGCCATTGTGATGTCATCTAGTGACATTTAGCTACCAGTTTTAGCTACTTTCAATTGAAAGCAGTTGGCAACACTGAAAATGCCCGCTGATTAAGAAACACCTATTTTCAAACTACAATGGGTGTTTTTTAACTGCTTTACTTGACCCACCCCTAAACCAAGCCCCCAGTGTATTAGAAAAAAACTCGCCCCACTGATTGGGCAACACCCACTAGCATTCCGCAGAGATATACGTTCCTGTGGTCATCGACAACAAATAAATCTTAGTTCAATATCCCTGTCTCCACCCACTAATTTTTAATCAAAATTTTAATGTTGATCCAACTTACTTTGAACATTGAAATGTCAATCCCAACCAAGATGATGGTTTGGATGAAAACTGAACATTGTATCAATGCCATCTTGCTATCTCAGAATCAGAATCAGAATCAGAAGAGCTTTATTACCAAGTATGTCCTTGCTGCCATTTGCGGCGCCATGCTGATGTTGATGCTGGGACAGGTCATGCCACCATGTCACAACAGACATTTCCTGTGTTGTCACGGGTGATTCGTTTTGACAATTGAGATATAAGACCTCAATGCCGTAAACATAACAAGCTTGCATCACTTAGCAAACTCTAGGACAAATGGGTGCAGAGGCTACAACTAATCTGCAACTCAGGTCCGGAGGTCACAGTAGGTGAGTGCTAAGTTGCTTTCTGGGGTCCATCAAGTAGTGTTCCATTGAAGATCCAGAGCAACCTTGAAATGACAGCAGGTCTACAAAGACATACAGTTATATGTGATAATTTGTTGCCGTGTTGTCTGACACATTGATAAGCTATGCTACTTTTTAAATTTAAGATTTTTACTACTTTTTCTATTATCTAATAATTTTATGTGGTCTATAATAATTAAATAAATGTTTCAACAGAAAGAGTATCTAAGTTGAAGTTGTGAACAATACATTGTCTATTTATTTGAATATGTAAATATGGTTTTATGTATGGTCAATTAAATAACATTTCAAAAGATATATGTTGAATTGCCAGTGTTTCCTGCATGTTTTTGCAAGCTACTGGCATAAATGCTTGCAAGAGAAAGACAGCATGATAGCCCATGTTGTTGATTTTTTTTACATCATTAATGTGTCAGCCTACAATGCTTTTGTAGCGTGGGTGAATGTGAATCCAGGCTGGAAATGTGGGAAATCCTTCAGGAGGAGGCTATTCCTAGAAGAGCTGGGGAAATCCATGGTGACCCTCCCTCATAACAAGGCACCAACATTTATCTGGAGCACTGCCCTCTGCTACACTGATGAGAGACATACAAATACCAGAACTAGGGCCTTCAGCTGTCACAGGCAGATTAAATAAAAGGAAGAGATGCACATTGTGTGCCCGAAAATTTGACGTTTCAACAATGTATCGAGATCCTGAAGCGTAGATGTTTCAAAAACACTGCTTCGAAGTGTGATTAAAAACAGCCATGTCACGTGTCTACAGCTAAGACTACGACTAGCTTCGGCGCATGGTGGCATACCTGCTGAATCTGATTTTGACTGACAGGGTTGGGAACAAACCACACAATCACACATCTGTCTCAACCTAACCTAACCTAATTCCCACAAAGTTTAAAAGTGAAGTTAACGCTTTTGTGAGAGGAGAGAGATTTTGAGATAGTGGAGATTTTGCGATATAGTGACATTTATAGTGCGATTTGGTTAGTTATATTTAGGCTCGATTTAAAGTTAGATATATTAACTGATAGGCTAGAGACACATACATATAGGCTAAGATATATAGTGACAGATAGCACAGCATAAGTTAGAGATAGAATTTCATAGGTCATAAACAGATAGATATATGATTAGATGAAAATGGAGGCTCTGCGTAAGAGATATTTGAGAATTCTAAAAAAGATGGGGGAGTGTTTTGGTGTTGGGGATTTTTCTGATATTGTGGTTGTATTTACATTTTTGCCTCAATGTGGTTGTCTTGTTTTAAATGTGATATACTA
>NW_015636317.1:0-847 GCF_001515625.1 Sinocyclocheilus rhinocerous
CACTTAAAACCTGGAAAAGTCAGATTTTCATTATGTCACCTTTAACAGCAAAATTGACAATTCTTGATTTTTGTTTAATGGAATACTGCAACGACATCTTTTCCCTGATGAAGCATACATTAGTGCGAGGGCTGGGCAGTTAAGTTGTCCAATAGACCAATTTCAGTGTTTGCAAACAGCGATTACATTTTTGTGGGCGGAGCCTATCTGGTGGCAGAAAATGACAGTTTTAAAGTAGCAGTCTACTGAAGCCAGGAAATAAAAGAATAAAAAAAAGGTAATTTTGAGTTTATAGCAGTCTACTGAAGCCAGGAAATAAAAGAATAAAAAAAAGGTAATTTTGAGTTTATATTTAAAAATTCTGACTCACAATTCCGAGATTATATCTCTCAATTCTGATAAGAAAAATCAACTCGTCATTCTCTCTCTTCCCCTTGGCTCAGAATCATGAGTTTATATCCCACACTTCTGGCTTTTTTTCCTCAGAATTGACAAACCCGCAATTGAGTTAAATTGATTTATAAAGTCTGAACTAGGCGATGAAAACTTGCATTTGCAAGAAAGAAAAAAAAAAGTCAGAATTGTGAGATGAAATAGGTAAATGTTGTAGGTATAAATAGTATTTCATGATGTTACTGTAGTAGGGCTAATAAAATATGTCCCCTATGAACTGCACACGTGAATATTATGTTGACCCATTGTTTAAATAAAATTTATGCTAGGGTAATCAAAGCAGGTTCCATCCATAGTTTGTCCATTTAAACATCTGCGTTTAGCTTCATGGAGTCTTTGACGACAGTATTCTATAAAAATGATTTGCATTCCAATTCTGATATCCAATGGAACA
>NW_015636318.1:0-157 GCF_001515625.1 Sinocyclocheilus rhinocerous
CAGTAATACGAGCAGGTGTATCAGGTAGAAACCGTTTTAATGCACGCATTTACCAGAATGAATTCTGCACCGCAGCTTAATGTCCATGAACAGTATAAACCATTTGTTTTAAAACCTGCTTAAAACGCCTTGAAATGATAAGCTTAGACTACATCAT
>NW_015636318.1:374-487 GCF_001515625.1 Sinocyclocheilus rhinocerous
GCAACTTCCACTCCATCATCAGCTTTAGTAAAATAACCTGATAGCTGGGGAATTTACTAAGTAATGTGTTTTATGTTGTTTGTATTTGAAGTTTTTCGTTTTTTGAGCCCCTC
>NW_015636319.1:0-280 GCF_001515625.1 Sinocyclocheilus rhinocerous
AGTAGTAATATCATTGGGTTCCTATTGGTCAGTGTTAGAGGAACTAGCCTGACAGTTAGCCTGCTTTACACCAGGTTAGTTTCCCAGCATAAGTTGCCACAGTGACTAAGCTTGATCTAGGCCTATGTTAAATTTGCTTTATGGAACCAAATCATTTGACAATGATGAGTCAGACTAACTGAAATAAGCCTGGCTTATTTGGTTAACTTGTTTTATGAAACAGGCCTCGCGGCATTAAAAGCGATCATATTTTCTCCATTGCATCATATTGCATCAAATC
>NW_015636319.1:419-573 GCF_001515625.1 Sinocyclocheilus rhinocerous
GCTATGCATCGAGATGCGTATCGTATCGGCCTGAGTCATGAGATGCACATCCCTAGTACCTGCGTGCTGCGTCTGCATCTCACTGTACAAACAGTTACTTCAAAAACAAATTTTATCACCTCGTTGCTGGGGAATATAATGTAGCGATCTAGTA
>NW_015636320.1:0-251 GCF_001515625.1 Sinocyclocheilus rhinocerous
AAATGTTTCAAAAGTTTACTTGCATTTGATAATATGATTTCATGCGTCCCACACGCTGTTAAATGTTACATTCATACACATTATATGATTTTATAGATATTCGGCTGTCTTTCATTTTATAAATAAAAATGCAATTACAATTCCCAACCGCTAGATGGCAATTGTAGCCCTACTGAGACATGACTACTGGCAACGCAAGACATGAGAGTTAGTAGAGATCAGTGTTGTGTTTTTTGTTGGAATATTAATAC
>NW_015636320.1:820-910 GCF_001515625.1 Sinocyclocheilus rhinocerous
TTCTTCGACAAAGTCCATCATTTATTTTAATTATTATATTGAATGTATTACTGAACAATGGCTTGTTCGATACAGAGAGAGCATGAGCTA
>NW_015636321.1:0-2426 GCF_001515625.1 Sinocyclocheilus rhinocerous
AGGTGAGAATTGAACAGGAAAGTACCTTTAGCTGGGATTCGAACCTGTGTTGTCTGAGTTGCAGGTGTGCTTCACATCGATGTGCTGTCCACAAGGCTATGGCTCTGACAGAGGTTACTCTGCGCTCAGGATACTAAGGGCTGATTCTCTTATACGTCTCATTGAGATATCAGCTTTGTCTTAAGATGTCTTCAGTTTTATTTTAGGAGAAACGTTAAACTTTTACTAATATTGTAAATACTAAAACTATCATTTAAATAGCATTAAACATTTCAGAATATCAATATTACTATTACTAATATTACAAGTTTAAATTTATCTTCAATGTCCAGCATTATATACACCACACTAGAAAGGAGTTACAAGTGCAAGATGTTTAGTATAAGAGCAATACCTTTTTTTTTTTTAATGTAACACTAGTGTACCAGCTTTTGTTTTTTTGTTTTTTGCTTTGTTTAGTATTAAAATGTTGTCTTGTACAGCCCATTTTTGCATGTATGTAAATATAGGTTATGGTTTCCTCTGTTAAATCACTGTGCAATAAAACACTATGTTTACATAAAACAACTTCAAATATGACAATGCATGTATTGTCTTTGATTGAAATGGTGTGGATAAATGACATTGAAGCTAACCAGAGGGAAGAAAAATAAAATAAAAAAAGAGTACCAGAGGGAAGAAAAATAAAATAAATAAGAGATCTCTTTAACATTTCAAATATTTCTCCTAGACATAAATGAGGTTACCTTAAGATTGAATGGAAACTTTTGCTTGAGTCTCCTGCTTCTCAAACTTGTCTCCTGAGACAAAAACTCTAACAATCTCACAATGGTCTTCTTTAAAGCTTTATAAGAGATATCAACAACATCACACACTGTGCTCAGATATTTCTCCTACACTAAAGACGCTGGTGGTCTCACATTTGTCTCTTTTAAAGCTTTCGAAGAGGTCTCAACAACATCACACACTGTGCTCAGATTTTTCTCCTTAGCTAAAGACTCGAGAGCTCTCACATTTCTCAGTTCGATCTTAAAGTAACCTCATTTCTGTCTAGGAGAAATATTTGAGATGTTAAAGAGATCTCACTTTTGATTTTTCTTTCCTATGGGAAGTTTAAATCTGACAATTCTGAGTTTAAATCTCACAATTCTGCCATTTTCGTAGAATTGCAATTAAATCTCGCAATTTTAAGTTTAAGTCTCGCAATTCTGAGTTTAAATATCACAATTCTGACTTTTTGTAGAATTGCAAGTTTAAGTCTCGCAATTCTGAGTTTAAATCTCACAATTCTGACTTTTTTCATAAAATTACAAGTTTACTTCTCAATTCTGAGTTTAAATCTCACAATTCTGACTTTTTTCATAGAATTACAAGTTTAAATCTCGCAATTCTAAGTTTAAATCTCGCAATTCTGACTTTTTCGTAGAATTTTTTGTAGAAGTTTAAATCTCACAATTCTGACTTTTTTCGTAGAATTACAAGTTTAATTCTCGCAAATCTGACTTTTTCGTAGAATTTTTTGTAGAAGTTTAAATCTCGCAATTCTGACTTTTTCATATAAGTACAAGTTTAACTATCACTATTATGAGTTTTTCGTAGAATTGGACGTTTAAATCTCGCAATTCTAAGTTTAAATCTCACTATTCTGACTTTTTTCATAGAATTTCATATTTATATCTAACAATTCTGAGTTTTTTTCATCGAATTGGAAGTTTAAATATTGCAATTCTGAGTTTGTCTTACAATTCTGTCTTTTTTCCTAGAATTTCATGTTTATATCTCACAATTCACAATTCTCACAATGCATAAGCTTTAAATGCACTTTTTTTTTTTGCACTTGTAACATACGAAGATTGCTAGCATGTAATCCTTTTCTTCGATACACAGTGAATGAATTTCAAATGTAGAATTTTTTTTTTACTCTTTTTGGAGGAATTTGTAACATGGAATCATGTTACATGTGGATTGAAAAGTACGAAAGATCCTCTACTTTTCTCTTTCTTTCTCTCTTTTTTTTATTTTAGAAAGGTGCTTTCAAGTGAACCTGCATGTCTTCATATATCCTTCATGATGTCTTCTGCTGTGAGTTGCATGACCGTGTATTGTTTTCCTTCTGGTCAGATCTGGACGAGCCTTTGGTGACCGTTCATCAGAGTATTGGTGAAGCTAAAGAGCAGTTCTACTACGAGCGGACGGTGTTTCTGCGCTGCATTGCTAACTCCAACCCTCCCATCCGCTACAGCTGGTACCGCGGACGAGATGTTCTCTCGCAAGGCTCCGATAAAGGCGTGGAGATCTACGAGCCCTTCTTTACCCAGGTAAGAATGTAACCCTTGCTCAAAATACTGCTGTAATACTGTGTTGTTTGGGCACTAGCATGTTGGTAATGTATCTGCTAAATTAATAAAAGTAATGAATGCTAATCA
>NW_015636322.1:0-244 GCF_001515625.1 Sinocyclocheilus rhinocerous
GAAAATGTATCCACTGTATGTGTTATGCCGTATATATATATATGTTTGATGTGTTTATTGTAATCTATGAAGTTTAATCGATATTTTATAACCCTTTTTTTTAGATAAAGTGATTAAAGGTACTCTGTGTATGCCAGATATGCGAAGTTTAGGCTTGTGGGAATGGTCATGATATTTAAGTAACCTTGGAATGGATGAAAATGTTTTATTTTGAACAGTGTGTGTTGTACGACACTTTATAAGA
>NW_015636322.1:460-1018 GCF_001515625.1 Sinocyclocheilus rhinocerous
TCTCTCTCTCTCTCTCTCTCTCTCTCAAGACCTTTGGTTTTCACCTTGGTGAGCGCAACAAAGCGCTCCCACGCCATAACATCGCACAGCGAGACCATCTAAGAACTCAAACACTTCAGTTGAACCTTCGCGATCTTCAAAGAACTTAAAGTCTTGCAAACTCAGGCTTTTAGCAGGACTGCTCAAGCCTCTGTGTCATCAAGAAAGCAACCAAGAACTGCCCAAGCTTCTTCCGTCATCAAGAGACCAACCAATCCAACGAGGGCTTCCCCAAAAGGACGTCACCCAAACGTCACCTCAGTAACCAATCAGCAAAGGAATTTCCCTCCAGCAGCCATCCAGGAAGCCTGCGTCAGCAACGGGAAATCATCTCAAGAACTCAGCTTTCCGCAAACGCAAGTACAAACGAAATCTTCTATCTGCTGAACTGACGCTGGTGAATTGAGTTAAGCTGTAAAGATAAGAAAATATCTTCTTTGGGAATTCTCTCAGGCTGAATTTAAAACCACTCGGGAAAACGAGTTAGAACTTTGAAACTTCATGCAACTCCGTTAACTC
>NW_015636323.1:0-219 GCF_001515625.1 Sinocyclocheilus rhinocerous
TTCCTGGGCTTAACTGGGGATCAGGAGCCCTTCCTGGGCTTAACCAGGGATCAGGAGCCCTTCCTGGGCAGCACTTACGTGGTGCTGGCACTGGAGGGCGCTCTGGAGGAGCCGGCACAGCTAAGCGCATTCGAGGAGCTGGGACTGGAGTGAGGTTTGGGGCCGGAGCCGACACTGGAGCGAGCTCTGGGGCTGGAGCCGACACTGGAGCGAGCTCTG
>NW_015636323.1:405-582 GCF_001515625.1 Sinocyclocheilus rhinocerous
TAACGTCCTTTCGGCTTGCCACATTAACTGCCGGCTGACTTGACTCGGGAACGGCCGGCTTTCTTGACTCGGAAACTGCCGGTGGTGGGGTTCCGGATCGGGATCGGAGACTCTCCAAACACCGGATGACTTTCTCCTTCCAGTCGAGGTCGGTGGTGTCTGGGAGCTCCGTGGGAT
>NW_015636324.1:0-200 GCF_001515625.1 Sinocyclocheilus rhinocerous
TCAGAAAATGTAATTTTAACATCAGTGTGAACATAAAAACAAAAAAAATTAATGACACTAATTTTATAGCATTGTAACTTTGCTTTCCATACACTTTAAGTACTTCTTCATATACCACAGCAGAAACTATAGTCTGAGAAAGTTCAAACATGATTAAAGGCAAGTGAACAGTCAGTAAAAAAAAAAGAAATAAACAATTT
>NW_015636324.1:253-521 GCF_001515625.1 Sinocyclocheilus rhinocerous
ACACTGTAAAAAATGACCGTTAATTTAACGGTGAAAGACTGTAAAAATGCTACAGTAAAAACCTGTTAAGTGGTTAACGGTAAATTCCCCTACTATATACGGTGAAAAACATTGTATTGGACATTACATGTATTGGACATTAATTTTACGGTAGTATACCGTATTTGGAAGTGAAAAAGACCGTATAATTAACAGTGAATAACCGTAAATTGACATTCCCAGTATTCCCTGCATTACATTTCAAATTTGATGTTTTTTTGTTGAAATA
>NW_015636325.1:0-591 GCF_001515625.1 Sinocyclocheilus rhinocerous
TCGGCTTCACTCACTGTGTCTATACCGGACGCTACAGTTGACGCGCCGCGCTGCAACAGCTCTACACTGGACGTGACAAAGCGACCGTTGCAAACATAGACTGTATAAAAACAGGTTGCAAATCATTTTAACTTTGTCAGTACGTCATAAATAGAACAAGGCATCAGTTTAATGGGGTCATATGATGCGATTTCAAAAACATTAATATTCTATTTATAAAGATAAAAAATGCATTGGAAAGTCAATTTAGGGGAAAAGGTGCAGTCTAAGTGGAAGAGAGGGGGTAGCCTACGCAGAAGATTCAAGATTTTTATTTGTCACATGTCCTATGCCTTAGCGCAGTGTTTCCCAACCGGGGTGCCGTGTAAAAAATATATATTTTTTTTTATATTTGTAAATTGCTAAAATGTTCATAAAAGCAGCTATTATATAATATCCATTTCTGATGTCGCCAATAATTAGAGATGCACTGAAATTCGGGCTGCCGAAAATGAGTTCACCGCTCAGTTTCACTTTCACGTGGTGTGACGCTCTGTGTATTATCTATATGTGTGTGCTCCGCTCAGTCGCTCCACTCATATACCGTTCATG
>NW_015636326.1:0-655 GCF_001515625.1 Sinocyclocheilus rhinocerous
ACCATGTGTGTACATACTGCATATTGGTACACCGTTTGATGACACAATCATTGTTGGTTTAATGAAGCCCAAGTGCCACCAACAGGCCTATTATGTGAAGTGTAAGCTTAAGAACTTGCAAATGACTTTAGAATTTTAGAATGATATATATATGCCCCTTTTTTTACATTTGAGTCCCTTCTCCTGAGGAACTCTACACGTCCCCGCTTTTGTTCTATAATGTCTTTCAATGTGTGTTTTTTTATATTGACCCAATGTGGCAAAGTGGGGCCTGAGGTTGGTTGAAAGATTAATTGTTTATGGACATTCACCAGCATTGTTCAGTCGTTTTCAGCAATCAGTTGCTAGCTCAGAAAGGAAGGAAGGAAGCTACACTTGTTGCATCATATTGCATAATGAAGTTATGACGTAGAAATTCTATTATAAAAATACCTAGTTTGTTAATTCTATAAGAGACATTTAAAATACTGAATATTATAAACTGTACAGATTATACTTCATACTGAAACATACTGTAGAAAACAGACTAGTCTGTACAGATTTACCGAAAACCAAGTGTGAAAAGAGTAATTATTGTTTATAGGAATTACATTTTAATGACATTTTTTTACATTTAGTACATTTAAAACACCTCAGATGGGCCTTATGTTACTTT
>NW_015636327.1:0-807 GCF_001515625.1 Sinocyclocheilus rhinocerous
TTAAATTATTCCCTTAATATTTCTCTTGTGGCCCGTATAGTGAAATACATGAGAAAGAAACGTATTTCGCGTTAAACAGGTTGTTTTTGAAAATCAGTGCACGAAATATGCTCTTAATTTTCGTTGATGACTGCAGTGTTAATCATTTTTTAATTATAGGCCTATAATTCATTATATAAATTAAGTGAAAGTGACGTGACATGTGGCCAAGTATGGTGACATCATTTCTCCCATCCAAAGTGCACACACACACACAGCAGTGAACACACACACCCGGAGCAGTGGGCAGCCATTTTTGCTGCGGTGCCCGGGGAGCAGTTGGGGGTTCGGTGCCTTGCTCAAGGGCACCTCAGTCGTGGTATTGAAGGTGGGAGAGAGCGCTGTACATTCACTCCCCCCACCTACAATCCCTGCCGGTACGAGACTCGAACCCGCAACCTTTGGGTTACGATTCCGACTCTCTAACCATTAGTCCACGACTTCCCCAATAGACCTGTTTAAAAAAAAAAACTTTTTCAAAACATTTTCAATGAGGAGTAAGCTAATAGCCTAAACTTTAATTATCCTGCAGCGCGTCATGCGGTGATGCGCTATATAATTATTGCGGGGCAATAATTTAATGTAATTTAATAATAAAAGTAACCTAATACTAAGGCCTAATAATGAGAAAAATGTAACAGGCCTACATTAATTGGAAATTATAAATCCTCTTAATATTGCCCATTTTTGATGCTTTTGACAATATCTCTGGTTATCGTCGACACATGATACGACGCAACCCAGACAGCAACCAGTGTCTGCCCAGAT
>NW_015636328.1:0-619 GCF_001515625.1 Sinocyclocheilus rhinocerous
TGTGGCCCAGATTAGTTCGTGTTTGCCGGCCCAAAACTGGTCCACCTCTTTTTAGCCAGAACTGAACCTAAACAGTGCCATATCCCAACCCAGAGTGAGCCAAATATCATCATCCCTTCCCTTTAAAACTCTTTTCTACTAGTTACAACCGGTTATAACGCGAAATAAACACGCTCATGTCATGTAATCCTAATCAGTATTGCAACCGCGGAAATGTCATGTAATCTCAATCAGTTTTGCAACCGCGGAAAAATGCCAATAAAACAGCATTACCTTTACCTCAGGCAAGTCATTCAGTGTCCACAGATTTATTTATTTTTTTTAGTGTTGGTTATTGTATCTAAAAATAAATAGAAATTGAATTTAATAGATTGGGCTCTGTTGTTAAATGCAGCCTTTAATATTTTAGTAATGTGCTCTAATAGGGCTCCCTATTGTACAGCATTAGCTAAGATAGATTTTTTTATCCTTAAGAAAAATTTAATTATAATTGAGTTTATTTAAAGGCAGAGCCATAAATTGTTCAGTAAACCACTGTTTATAAAAAAAAAGGTCTAAAATTTATTATTTATTAAAATCTATTATGTCTAAAAATAGCCTGTTATTAAAGTAGCTAAAA
>NW_015636328.1:684-930 GCF_001515625.1 Sinocyclocheilus rhinocerous
ACTAATGTTTTCATTAATATTATGTATATAATTAAGTACTGTCTAAAATAGTCTGTTATTAAAGTAGCTAAAATTTTCCTAATTTAAAAAGGCACTCATGTCTTGGGTGACACTCATTTATGTGCTTGTCTTGAAATAATATCTAATGTGTGATACTAATTATGCTATACTAATGTTCTTTTTTCTCTTCTTTTTCCTGAAAGACTGTGAGTGAGAAAGACTGGCGAGACTTACTAAAAGTATACA
>NW_015636329.1:0-535 GCF_001515625.1 Sinocyclocheilus rhinocerous
GAGTGGATTTACAGAGACTTATATTTACATTCAGTCTGTGTGCAGGTTCTGTCTGGCCAAAAACTGACTGAATTTGCATGTCCTGCTGTAAATTTTGACCGGTTGATGAAAAACAAGCTTATGTGGATTCTACACATTTAAACAATTCAGATAAGTTATCTAGAATTATTTATGGAGCAGATAAAATACATATAATCATTTAATAATCAATTATCATTTTGACTTATATCTTTTCTTTATTTAAAGGCTGAAATGTGAGGTTTACCTTATTATGAAACTTTTTCAAAGCTTTATTTGAACATTTACATTAGATATTTCAACATGCTATTAAGCTGTTGTCAGTCAAGTTGTCATTTAAAATCCGAACATCATTGGTAATGTTATTGTTGTAGTGATTATGCAAAACACAAAAGTCAAAAGTGTTGTTACTTTTTTAACATATCCAGCACATTTTAACAATACCATGATAATACTGATAACTGTGATAATATTGGTCACTATAATCGTGATAAGAAATTTTCATATCGTTACATCC
>NW_015636330.1:0-509 GCF_001515625.1 Sinocyclocheilus rhinocerous
CTTCTCATTGCGGGAAGATGATCATCTCGGAGTCGCGGGCCAAGCACCGTTTCCTCAAGGGGCGGAGTACCGTTGCCTCTGCCTCGATCTAGTTCTCCTCATGGCGGCAGCCAGGTGGGGGCTACTTCAGGCAGTAGCGCGGGCGGTCTGAGGCACTCCGCAGCCAGTTGAGCTGCCAATGGAACGTGCTGGGCCCTCTACAAGGAGCGTACCAGCAGTAACCTTTGATGCTCCTCCCAACGACCAGATGTCGATTGCTGCATCGGAGGGTGAGGCAGAGCTTTCTGGAGAGGAAGATTCGGCTGCGCTGCTCTCCTCCGGGACTGTAGCAATGCCTGAATCGGATCCAGAAATAACGGCTATGCTTTCCCGGGCCGCCGTAAGGGTAGGGCTCGAGTGGAGACTTCCACCATGTCCCGAGCCCTCAAGGTTGGATGTTTGGTTCTTCGGGGTGGTCCGCGCATGTTCTCAGCGCCCCGCCTCGGTGCCTTTCTTCCCGGAAGTGCATG
>NW_015636331.1:0-200 GCF_001515625.1 Sinocyclocheilus rhinocerous
GCGCAAACGCAATCTCATTGGCTGGTGCTCACCTATTATCGTCCCGATTTTGATTTCAGCAAATCAGTTAAAGTGAACGCACACAACCTGATTAATATTCATGAATCCAGCAGTTCGTTAATCATTAGTGCACTTTATATTGTCTTTATTAGTAGAATTCGTATCATTATTATCTTATCAGTATTTTTGTTAGTTTTTCC
>NW_015636331.1:319-522 GCF_001515625.1 Sinocyclocheilus rhinocerous
ACTAATATGCATTCATACATGGTTATCAAGTTTTAATTCTAATGACTAAAGTTCTATGATTAAATAAAAATGGCGAGTAAACTAAAAAAAATTACTGTCAGAAGTTATGGCTGGCTGTCGTGTAAAAAAGCACAATGAGCACAATGATATGATAAAGCAAAATGAAATAAAATAATAAAACTTTTGGACATTGTTCTTTGTGG
>NW_015636332.1:0-465 GCF_001515625.1 Sinocyclocheilus rhinocerous
TTTCCACGACATTCTAATTTATTGAGATGCACCTGTATATAATGGAGAGCAAGCCCGCTGTAAGCCGAAAGATTCGTGCTGGCGCCCTCTCGTATTACAATAATGCACTCTCGACATTTGCCATTAAAATAATGCCAAAAACTGCCTCAAATGAACTATAAATACGAGAATAAAGTTGTAAAAGCTGCAATCCGTTTCTTATTGGTTAAAATGAACGAAGACTGTCTTGTGTTTTTCACAAGCACCCACGGTATCATCGCCTATGGCATTTAAAATAAATGTTGTTTGTAATGATCGGCACTATAATTTTTTTTTTTATACATATATTTTCATTTATTTTTGTTCTGTTGTGAATGCCACAAAATTTAAATGATTTGTGAGGGGAAGTAAAATTCATGTTAGTGTTTATAATGTTTCCCCCCCCCCTAACATTCGTTTTATTTAGACCTATTCAGTATTTAAATT
>NW_015636333.1:0-5301 GCF_001515625.1 Sinocyclocheilus rhinocerous
TTAAAGTTGGAAAGTGTTTACAATGTTTCTAGTAAATGCATTGACAAGTTTGTTCACTGACAGAAAAGCTGAGTCACTTTCATTTTGTTACTGGATATCCTCCTGACATACTCCATGACCTTTTTGAGGGCATAATTCCTTCAGAATTAGCACTTTGCCTTTCTGTTTTCATTAACAATAAGTACTTGACATTGTCAGAACTAAATGACCTGATAAAGAATTTTCCCTTCAAGTTTGGAGATGCTGTTGACTGTCCCCAAATCATCCCAGAAAATGTCGCAAGGCGTGGTAGCATTGGAGGAAACACTCACGAGAATTGGGCACTCATTAAGTCATTGCCACTGCTTATTGGATCAAGGATTCCCTGTGATGATCCTGCATGGCAAATACTTATGACACTGAAAGACATGGTAGAGCTCACATTGGCTCCTATCCACTCATGTGAAAGTCTAGCTCATCTTGACCTGAAAATTTCAGAGCACCGTCAGAGGTTGAAAGAAGTTTTCCCTAAGCTGAAACTGACCCCAAAACACCATTTTCGTGAGCACTATGCTGCTCTGATAGAAGCCTTTGGTCCTCTAGTTGGAGTATGGATTATGCGCTTCGAGGCCAAACATAGGTTCTTTGAACGAGTAGTCAGGTTCACGGGTAACTTCAAGAATGTTTTGTTGTCACTTTCAACAAAGCATCAGATGATGATGGCCTACCATTGGCAGAAACATAAAAGCATGTCTACCCTAATTGTCAGCAAAGTGTCATCTGTGCCTCTGGAAGTACTAGATGATAGAATCCAAGAATCTGTTAAGGAACTGTTCCCTCAGCTAACCAGCATACAGTTGTCAAATGCTGTAACATACTATGGGACACGATATTCTGCTGGAATGATCATCCCATATGGTTCCACTGGAGGGCTCCCTGATTTTGTAGAGATTATACAGACCGTGATTTTGGAAACCAATCTCTACTTCATTGTGAAGAAACTCAGTGCCTGGTACCTGGAGCATTTTAGGTCTTTTCTGTTAGAAAGCAGTGGGGAATTGATTTTTGTTCATCACCATAGCCTTCAAGATCATTATCCATTGGCATCCTATATTGTGGAGGGAAAGCGCATGGTTACACTGAAAAGACACATTTGTTGCAGTTTACTGTAATAGTAAGTAGCTTTATTGCTAAGACAACTGCATTTGTGTAAGACAACTGTAATTATGTGAAAACTTTCAAGCTTTAAAACATTTACATTTTCAAAGTAGCACAGTCTGCCATATCAATCACCAACACAGTTTTCTATGAGTGTCAGTGACTTTTATTTATTTATTTTTTTAAGGTAACCAAACATGGATTCAGCAGCCCTCAGGGTAGTCTTTCTTGTTGTTTATGTAAGGGTGAGAGGAATTGTTTATTCTTGTATTTTTCTTTATGATCAGCAGGTAGTACTTCCCCCTCTACAGTGAATTAAATATTAAATGTGATGATAATTAGGTACTCAAACACAAAAGCTGACAAATGCATTTGTGTGATGTCCCAACAGGAGGTTGTTTTGTTTCCTTGAGTTAATTTCTTGGACTTTCACAGAAAATATTCAATGTCATATTCATTTATATACAAGTTAAATTTCAATTATAGTAACAACTTCAGTAACAAATTATAGTATGACCTTGAGTTAATTTCATGGATTTTCAACGAAAATATTCAATAGGTCATGTTTATTTATATACAAGTTCAGTTTCAATTATAGTAACAACTTCAGTTTCATGTAAATCGGCTGTACAGAGGATAATAAAGTGCCGTTAAGTTGTTCTTCAGCAACCTCTGTTGATAGATTAATTTATAAAATTTACAAAAAATTTACTTAAGCAGTTTTTTAGCCCATATGATCAAGCCAAATAGTGAAAGTAGCAAGGAACAAAGTATTGTGGAGGCAAAAAAAACCTTGGGAGAGGCTCTGAAGAGGATGTATCATTAATTAATTAATTTTATTTTTTTAGGATGAGCTGTGTTCTGTTGATATGACAAGAGAGGTGGTCATCCGCTGCATTATAGAATTCCTTGGGGAACATGCAGGAGACCTCATCAAAGAATTCAAAGTATGCAATCTCAATTTCAATATACCAGAAGTGTGAATTTATATCAAAATTTTTGTTGTTTACTTCCTGAAGAGGCCATAATATTGTTGATTGGATTTTCTGATCAAACAAATTATTGAATTTTAAATCTTCTCTTGTGACCAATATTTCATAGGTTTTGAGTGTCACTGCTGTTTAATTTTACAGGACAATGAAGACCAGACAGGAATTGAACAGCTTGTGATGGCAGTAATTGTGACCAAGACAGGAGCTTCCAGTGACAGTCCAAAGGACATTGGAATTGTTGTTGAGGGGGCGAAAGTTGTTACAGGCCTTGAAGGTGTTCCCAGGGCTTGCTGTGTCCTCCTTGGTTTGACATATGCACTGAACCTCCATTATCCCAGGCATCTAAAGTATACTTTTGAGGTACTTCAGAAACTTTTCTTGGAGCTGGATGCTTCAAAGCTGTCAAACAGAGTCCAGTCACTCAGGTCTAAACTGCTGTCTTAAAATAAGATGGTGGTATCTGTTCTGTGGTTCCATGTTGCCAAACAAAGACCACATATTTGAACATTTTTTGCCTAGAAAGACAGAAATGCCAAAAAAGTTGTTCTGCATACTTGAACTGTTCTCATCCTATGTGAAAACATGAACAACACGTTGATAAAGAGTAGTGATGTTCACTCTGTCATTGTGATTTTGACCAAAAAAAGGAGCTTCTACAAGTGACTGTTCATTGGACACCAGAATCAAGTTGACTAGGGGTGAAATTTCTTACTGTCCTTGAAGGTGTTCCCAGGGCTTGATGTGTCCTCTTTTGGCTTGACCTACTGTATGCATTGAATCTCCATAATCCAGGCCTCCAAAAAAAATTATCATGGGCCTTTATGCTTCAAAGCTGTTAAACAGCTCAGTCACACAAGTCTACACCGCTGATTTAAAAATGAGATTCAGATTTATTAAATCCAGGTTAACCAAGTACTGCTGTTCAAATCTACACTGCTTTAAAATGAGATGGTTATTGGATTAACTAAGTCCAGTTGTTCAAATCTACAGTTTTAAAGTGAGATTAAAGTGTTATTACTAGTAGTTTCTACAGTGGTTCAATGTTGCTGAAAAAGATGTCAGTTTTTTTTTGTGCTAAAACAAGGGGGTTTATTTTAAACAATGTAACTGCATTGTGTATTTTAAACAATTTGTACCTAAAAAGAAACTTTGTTCTGAAGACTTGAATTAATATGGAATTTATATTATATAGAAGGTAATTGTGGATTTAAAAAAACAGTTTGTTCTGTTGAGAGACTAGTGAATGTTCATTATTAATAGATGCTATTGTGACTTGTTGGCAATAAAGCCGAATTTTGTAATTCATCTTTAACGTCTGTGTCTATTATTCATACCTGAAATCATATTAATTATTTTAATTAAATGTTATTATACATTTTAATTAAAAATAATACTAAATTATTTTTTTGTGTTAAATCAAATTAATTCCTTTAAGTAGTATTCATTAACAGTGCTCCAATGAAAACAATACGTTTGTTTAAATTTTACTTAATTTTTTTTGTGTGTGCTATTTACATCTACTTAATTTGAATGGCTAATTTTTAAGGACTTCTTTTGATTAAATCTAACTCAGTTCTCAATTGTTGTTGAATTTAATTAATAATAATGCTTGTAATGTGTTGCCACAATTTTATTGAGTAGATGTAGTGTATTATTTTTTACAGTGTATGTGAACATGTTCTGCATTTATTTTCCGCAGGTTTTTGTTTTTTTTTCTTCTTGAATATCGTAGTTGAATGTGGGAATCCAGGCCTCCAAAAAAAATTATCATGGGCCTTTATGCTTCAAAGCTGTTAAACAGCTCAGTCACACAAGTCTACACCGCTGATTTAAAAATGAGATTCAGATTTATTAAATCCAGGTTAACCAAGTACTGCTGTTCAAATCTACACTGCTTTAAAATGAGATGGTTATTGGATTAACTAAGTCCAGTTGTTCAAATCTACAGTTTTAAAGTGAGATTAAAGTGTTATTACTAGTAGTTTCTACAGTGGTTCAATGTTGCTGAAAAAGATGTCAGTTTTTTTTGTGTGCTAAAACAAGGGGGTTTATTTTAAACAATGTAACTGCATTGTGTATTTTAAACAATTTGTACCTAAAAAGAAACTTTGTTCTGAAGACTTGAATTAATATGGAATTTATATTATATAGAAGGTAATTGTGGATTTAAAAAAACAGTTTGTTCTGTTGAGAGACTAGTGAATGTTCATTATTAATAGATGCTATTGTGACTTGTTGGCAATAAAGCCGAATTTTGTAATTCATCTTTAACGTCTGTGTCTATTATTCATACCTGAAATCATATTAATTATTTTAATTAAATGTTATTATTAATTTTAATTAAAAATAATAATACTAAATTATTTTTTTGTGTTAAATCAAATTAATTCCTTTAAGTAGTATTCATTAACAGTGCTCCAATGAAAACAATATGTTTGTTTAAATTTTACTTAATTTTTTTTGTGTGTGCTATTTACATCAACTTAATTTGAATGGCTAATTTTTAAGCACCTCTTTTGATTAAATCTAACTCAATTCTCAATTGTTGTTGAATTTAATTAATAATATTGCTTGTAATGTGTTGCCACAATTTTATTGAGTAGATGTAGTGTATTATTTTTTACAGTGTATGTGAACATGTTCTGCATTTATTTTCCGCAGGTTTTTGTTTTTTTTTCTTCTTGAAAATCGTATTTGAATGTGGGCAAATATGTTGTATGCACCCCTTCAATGTCAAATTGCATTTGGCATCTAACTCAAAATAACTGCTTTCAACAGATCAATCTTTATTCATAAACAAATTTATTATGCATAAAAGTCGAAGAACATTCGATGCCAACCCCCCAAAAAAGTTGCATCTAGCTTATAATCTCTTGAATATGAAAACACAACAAATCCATTTGTCTTAAAGCGGTGGAACATAGTGCAGAACAAAGTGCAGCCATTAAGTTGCCCCAACAGGGTATTGTGTATCAAAAAGTTAAATGAAAATAAATAGAATGAAGAAAATATTATATCTATATAATAAAAAAACAAAATAAATAAATAAAAATTAGTAGAAAGAAGAAAATATTACATCTATAATAAAAAAAAAGGTATACCTGAAAGAAAATTACGCATTTAACGGTTTGGTTACCAACAATCTGCAAAATATCTTCTTTTGTGCTCAACA
>NW_015636334.1:0-5228 GCF_001515625.1 Sinocyclocheilus rhinocerous
TCAAGCTAGTTATTTAATGGACTTTAAAATTGCTTTCATAATAATTAGATGTTTATGGATTTAAATCATGTTATTTATGTATTATAATCTGTATAATTAAAATGAAAGTAAACGTTTTGTCTAGGTAATGTTATCAATTTAAAATGAAATATTAATGAGCAGTACAGTAGATATAGAAATGAAACTGGGCTAAGTCTGGCGTGCTGTGCAACGGGCCGAGTCCGGCTTGGATGCCGCAGTGTCGGCAAGTTACGGCTGTCGCATCTGGTCCGGTTAATTCGGCCCAGAATCTGAAAGTGAGTACACAGGCATCCAGGCCGGGTGCGGCAGATGGATCCGGGCCAATGGACAAGTCTCTAGCAGGTGAAAATTTAACTGAAAATGGCCCGAGTGTACGGAGAGGGATTGTGTATGAGGTAGATGTAAATAGCCTATCAGCAAACGTCAAGTTGGTAAGTTTTCACTAGACTTTAGTGGAGTCAGCAATTCGCTTGACAGTAAATAATGATCTAATCCTAAAGTATCAATTTTTTAAAAATACCATTGTTTTCCGTTGTTGGTGAAGTGTTATTTTGGATTCCGATTACCAAGGAGAGGCTACGCAAGGTCCTAAAGATGGCGGCCGCAACAAAAAAGTCACGTGACTGAAACCCATGAATAGCTTTCATTCTTCAAAAACAGTTTGAATAAGGACAGCGATTTAAAATTTGCTATAGTATCCTTTCAAATGTTAAAGTTGCCGCAGTCATTGCATGTGCTGCACTTTATTTGTACTATTTTGTTTTATTAGTTTATTTACTAGAATTTGAAAGCTTATAACAATATTGTTTGATAAGTGATATCTCTGATTTTAGTCCTTAAAAACCAAAAAAGTAGTGCTTGAAAAGTTCTTGAAAGTCCTGGTATTTCATTTTGCAGTATCTGTACTAATCCTGCAAAAGGCTTACTTTCCATTTTCTAATTTGCTGTTGTGTGTTCTGATTTGTGAAATTCATTTGCAATTCAAGCTGGGCTGCTCGATTATGGGAAAAATCATAATCATGATTATTTTTGGTCAGTATTGTAATCACGATTATTTAACACTATTATGTGTGGGCCATATGACCAAAACTTTACACGAGTAATTTATTTGAAGATATATATCAAATATATATTTTCTGAAAATAAGGTCACTCAAATGATTATAAAATAATTAACGTGTTAATTTTGACAGCCCTAGAATGAACCTCTCATGTCTAATGTAATCGCTCAATCAATGTTTCAGCTGCAGAAAGACGTCAGTAAAGCAGCTTGTAAACAGAATGTCACGTATAGTGTTACATTTACCTCAGGCAAGTCATTCAGTGCCCACAGAGAAGAGCATTTCACTAAATATTAACTTTATATTCAATATATTTTACTTAACCTGTTCGTGATGTCTTAATTATTTAAATGCATAAATCTGTCGTGAAAACAGGTTATGACTGCCACAGTGTAAATGATTATATTTCAAGAACAAATATAAATTTAATAATTGGACTGAGAAGTTAATGTCAAAACTACCTTGTGTGCAATTTACGTTTTCATACACTTTTTATTTTATTTTATTTGAGTGTTGATTATTACATCTAAAATGAATTTAATAGTTTAGACTTTGTTGTTAATTTTAACCTTTAATATTATAAGAGTTTACAGCATTACATGAATTAGATTTTTATCCAAGAAAATTTGAATCATAATTAAATTGATTTAAAAACAGACCAACAATTTGATCAGTAAACTACTGTTTAATAAAAAAAACAAGCAATTTTATGATTAGTTTTTCCCCCCATGCTGTACCAAAACTGTACCGAACCGTGACGTCAAAACCAAGGTCCGTACCGAACCATTGTGGTTGTGTACAGTTACACCCCTAATAGATTTTGTTCTTAATCTCACATTTCAATCTTCTCTTCTTCTTCCACATTAACTGACACCAGTCTCCTTCTTCCTTCTGCTTCTCCTTCTCTTACTTCTTCTTCTGTTTCCTCCTGCTCCTTCATCATATACTGAGCTGGTCATGAAAATAAACTGAAACTGTATCTGTTCTATCAAAATACTCACTTTCCATTAGCAAATTGGCTGTTGAGTTTTCTCATTTGCTGTTTTGTTCTGAATTATGAACTTAATTTGCATTACAGGGCCACCGTACTAGAAATCAGAGGGATGCTGCAGACCAGGAGTGACCTCACCGTACCAGAAAGCAGAGGAATGCTGCAGACCAGGAGAGACCTCACCCATAGATTTGGTCTTACTCTCACATTCCAGTCTTCTCTACTTCTTCATGTTCTTCTTCCACATTAACTGACACCAGTCTCCTTCTTCCTTCTGCTTCTTCTCCTTCTTCATATACTCAGCAGGTCATGAAAATAAACTGCTGATGCAATGAAGAAGTGAGAAAAACAATATCTGAACAATATCTGAATCAAACTAATTTATTTAGCTAATAATTTATATAGATTCACAAAGATCTAAAAAGAAGACATAAGCCCAGTCAAATTTTTGGGACTTATAACTGCAGTAAGCAATGTTTAGTTTAATCAGTTTATGGTTAATATCGCAGTAATTAAAAAAATGCGCGCCCTCTTTTCTCCCACATTATGCAGTCATGATGTGAAGGACACTGACAAAGTGGTTTTGAATTTGTCAATCACCTTTATTGAACATAACGAAGCACCATCAGACTTTACCTTTAAAAAGAATTTTATTTCCCAGTCATAGTTCAGTTAATCAAGCATTTGTTTCTGATAAACTATTCTACTGTCTGTTTTTGACATTAGAAAGATGCCCCTGCTGAGGGAGATGCCCCAGCACCCCAACCATCAGCTCCCAGGGACCAGAAAAAAACCTAATTATTTAGTTAGGAAATCATTGAAGTCTCTACTTGCCTCCAGAAACAGGAAGCCACCGAAAAGTTGGCTAATTATGTGGTTCAGTAAAATCTTAATAAAAATGTTTTAAAAATAAAAATTTGTTTTTGCTATTTTTTTTCTTTTTAAATATTTGGATTGATATATTTTCTTATTTCAATTAACTACTTCATTTATACAATTTTATTTTAATAGTTTTATTTATACTTTTAAAATAATTTCCAATTAACAGTAAGGGGTCTCCAACCTTTTTTCATTCAAGAGCTACTTTTTACAAATGAAAGTGGACGAGAGCTACCCATGTAATACAATACTTAAATCTCTAAAATAATGTATCGATCTAAACTGTTAAAATGTGCTGGACACACACTGAAATAATTTCAAGTTTTATGATGAAAATCAACAAACAGTAGTAGCAATAACAACTAACAAAACTAAAAATATTCATAACATGTTATCTACTAACATGTACTAGGCTACATGTTCAAACTAAATTTTGACCAAAAAAAAAAAGTTTTATAAAATAATAAACCTCACATTTCAGACTTCAAGTTATTGTTATATATAAAAGGATGAGTCAGGATGATAATTTCCTTTGTAACGTATTCTTTAGAACATCAATCACAACGTTTTTCTATCGTCAAACGATATATATCGCCATATCGCACAGCCCTAGGCAGACGTAACATATCACACAATAAATAATAATCACAATATTCCTAGATAATGAGAAGTTGCATGTATCATAATGCAAAGTGCAAGCATGCATTATTGCTGCCAACTGCGGAGAAAATGAAAGTGAAGTCAGACCAGGTTCAAGCTGTGCAGATCTTGAGGTCAGGCAGGGCACAACCCGTTCTGTGACAGGTTAGTAGGGCTGTGCAATATGACCAAAATCTCATATCCTATTTCATATCCAGATAACGATACATATCCCGATATAGAACATTTTCTGTAAATTAATAAAATATCATGAGTTACCATTGGAATTTCTGTAACTCATGATATTTATTTGCATCATAAAGGTTTAAGGAATAAAGAACAAGTTAATGCTATAGTTTAACTGCTTTTTAAGGTTACCACTCTTCCACTGATAAACATGGCATTAGCTAGCTTTGTGGGTAATTTAATTTAGCAATGGGCAGCGTTAGCTGCTGTAAGCGATGTTAGAGAATATTTAGAAGTGACGAACTAGGGAGAAATGAAAGGACCATTCGCTAGAACTGCCACACTGTTTCAGAAATAAATCTACAATCTAGTCTGTCAACAGCGTATCCTCCACCACTCTACTGTAACATTGAATATACTTTTGTGACCCCCAGGAGGAAACTGGGAGAGGCCATTAAAAATGGCAATTTCCAGGGAAAATCAGGAGGGTTGAAAAGTATGTCTGAAGGATCAGCCTCTCCGTTTCTTTTTTAATTGTCATTAATCAGCTGTTATAAACCCTAAATGCCGATTTAAATGCAATTAGCTCAGATTAGCTAATAATATCGGATGGCCGATTAATCGGTTGGGCTCTACGTCAAACACCATACACCGTCATATTGCACAGCCCTACCGGTCAGTCATACATTTCTTAGTTTACTGTCATTGTATGTAGACACATGCACTCAGGAATGTGTTTTCTTTGTAATTTTGTAGCTCATGTCTTCATCTGGTCGCTTTCTGCTCACTTCTGAGCTGCAACCAAGTGACATGGGCCAGCAGTTTAGTTGTGATTCATCATCTGAAAGCAGTGTTTCTGGAGTTGATTCGGAAATTCCAGATATTCCAGAAGATGATCCATTCAGACAGATAGGTTTTGACACAGACATGGATTCAGTACTAATGTCAGCAGGTACAACGACATGGATTCAGTACTAATGTCAGCAGGTACAATGACAAAGGCTGAGGCACTGCTCATGGTGATGAGTCATGCAGCAAGACATAATATAACAGGGACACAACTTCATGATTTATTAAAACTCATAAATACTCTGTTTGGCAAAGAGGTGTTACCCAGATCAAAATATTTGTTCAATAAGGTCTTTAAAAACAACTCAGACATTGTGGAGTTCCACTTCTACTGCAAAACCTGTAAAGTATACATTGGCACACAAGAAGACATACAAGACAAAAACATTGCACAGTGTGCAATCTGTAGTGCTCCTATTGAAATCGGTTCCTTGAACAGTGCAAGCTTTTTTATCAACATACCAATTGCACCTCAAATCCAGACGCTGCTTAAAAATCATCAGATTCAAAACAGCATGAGCTACAGACACCAAAGGCCACAGAATGAACATGTTATCTCGGACATACAGGTGCATCTCAATAAATTAGAATGTCGTGGAAAAG
>NW_015636335.1:0-129 GCF_001515625.1 Sinocyclocheilus rhinocerous
GACTCATGATAATGAATTGTAACTTGACTTGACTCACGACGATCAACTGTGACTTGACTAGATTCATGATTATCAGCTGTGACTTGACTAGACTCATGATCATAAACTGTGACTTGATTTGACTCGTGA
>NW_015636335.1:671-862 GCF_001515625.1 Sinocyclocheilus rhinocerous
CGTGGTCAAAACAGGCGAGGGTCAGGCAATGGCAAACAGGTATATAGAAGACAAAACAAGAGCAGTCCAGTAAACAAGCGAGGGTCAGTCGACGGCGAACGTAATCAAACGGGCGAGACTAGAGGGATAATCCAGGTACAAAGCAGAGGTCCAGGCAGGGGCAAACAGTATCCGAACAGGGCAAGACGAGA
>NW_015636336.1:0-574 GCF_001515625.1 Sinocyclocheilus rhinocerous
CGAATTTAACTGCCCGTAACTCCCGAACCCCGGGGGCTATCGACGCGGGGGCCACGAGACGTACACTTTTGATTCGGCGTTTGAGAGGGTTCCTCGAGCTGAAGGGATCCCCCGAATTTGGTGCGGATCCGCCACGCCGTTACGGAGATATGGCCGTTCAAAGTTTCAATGGTATTACATACACTTAAGCTTTAAAGCGTTTCATCCAGGTCGCCAGTAGCAAACAATGGAGCCCGCTCTGCTGGACAAACTACGTACTTACACCATTTACAAGCATTTTATGTTCTGTAAAAAAAAAAAAGTCATATAGGTGGCATATCGGCGGCATATTTGCCGATGCCGATATACAGTGGGTACGGAAAGTATTCCATATCGGCGGCATATTTGCCGATGCCGATATATCTGCAACAGGCTAATATCGGCCAATAAAATCGGCAAAACAATATATTGGTCGGGCTATAATAATAACAGTGGTGAAATGCTGTACCTGTTTGCTATGAAGACGATGACTGGAACTCTTCTATTTAAAATACTGATCTAAAAAACAACACAAAAAGAAACATTAAAAATCAGC
>NW_015636337.1:0-1825 GCF_001515625.1 Sinocyclocheilus rhinocerous
TACATTAGAAATCTATTACTTTCTTACTTTTACTCAAGTAAAAGATTTACTTGAGTACAAGAAAGTACTACATTATTAATGTTCTTAAGTATTAAAGGTAAAACAAATAACAACTTTTATTTATGAAATGAAGTGCAGTACAAAGTATGACATTATGCTTTGGAATGTAGTGAAGTAAAGTTTTCCAAAGAAAAACACTCTGATAAACTACAGATACTTTTTAAATTTACTTGAGTAAAGTAAAAATACTTCACTTCTGTCCACCTCTGTTGAGGTGAGGAATTGTAAGAAAGCAATATCATACTTGCAATCACGCTGTTAGATAAAACTATATAAAATACATCTAAATGTACCTATCCATCTAAAAAGAGAATTAATTCATATCTCTACAGAAATAGAAGCAGATTTAATGAGAACGCATCCCATTGACATATAACCTCTTGAAAACCTTCTGAACACCCACTGGACAGCCCACGCTGCAGTGCTCAACACCCACAAACACATGCATTCATTACCGCAACACAGCGCGGCCATGTGGCTCAACTCCTGCCGAGCACTTGTGCGAACTTAACTAGCTTTTACTGATCTTTTGGACTTGTAAGGACTGATGCACCCGTGAGCATTTGTAATTCCTGCCTAACTGTGCTAAGTGGAAGATCTTCTGGCTGACATTTTAGGCCCAGCTGTTGAGCAGCATTGTGCAAAAGGATGGTCCTCTCCGATCCATCATCTAAGATGGCATAAGCTTTCATCTTGTGTGCCTCGTTTCGGGGAATGACCTTGATGATCTTCAGAAGAACATTTCGACTGGCAGGAGGCTTACGAATGAGAAGTATCTCGCCCATAGTGTTGAGGAGGCAGGCATTAGCAGAAGTACCTTAATTTGGGGTAGTCTTTGGGAGGTCTGCACTCCTGGGATTGATGTCACCAGCAGGTGACGGCTATTACACTGTTTGCAGCGCATTCTCAGTTTGCACTCTGAAACTTGGTGATTCCTCCCACAGCGGCAGCATCTGTCACAGTCTTTGATCCAGTTTTGTTTCTGGTCAACGGTAAGCTGCTTAAAGTTGTTGCCATTGTTGAGGGAGTGTTTGTGGTGGTCACAGTAAGAGCAGTAAGGGGTTAAAGCAGGTTTATTGGTCGTAAGTGTCATCTTTGTCGGTGGAGGTGCTTTCTCTGTGCCAAGCAGAATGGTGGCACTTTTAGCTGATGGCTTAAGAGTCTCTGATTACCTCTCGTGTTCGTGCTAGATATCCACGACGACTGGCTCCTACGAACCTTGATGTGTCCTCCTGCACTTGAATTTCATACTCTAGCCACTCTGACAGATCAAGAAGTGTGGGTATTTGCACTTGGTGAGGATGTGCAAAGCGCCGGAAACTTGACCTGAGGTCATGCGGCAGCTTCCCTAGGAGCCAGAAGATATGGGAGCCACACTGCAACTCAAAGGTGCCCTTCTTTCCTAATTGCTCTAGCATGCCAACGAGGGAACGAACCTTGAGGGCGAAGAGTAGGAATGTTTTAATGTCCCCACTGGCTATGTGTGGACCATCCATGAGCTCAGCTATGCATTGCAATGTGAGCTGATGCGGCTGTCCTTATTGCTGATCCAGTGCTGCCATGGTCTTTGTGAAGGGTTGTTGTGAATGACTGTATGAATCAGCGATAAGCAGGGCCTCCTCTAGTTTGAGGTTCATGTTCTCGGCAAACTGCGTGGTGCAGGTCGCGTAGGGGTGACAGGTGGAGAAGACTGTGCTGCAGGCTGCCGCTGCTCCATTTAGATCTGTAGCTGCTGCATTTGTCGTTTCAGCTGAGAAAGTTCTTG
>NW_015636338.1:0-551 GCF_001515625.1 Sinocyclocheilus rhinocerous
TCCATTGTTTCAAACCTGAATGAGCTGACTTTGGCCCTTTTATCTCTCCATCGAAGGTTCTGATTGGTGGGTGATAAGTTTTGACCCCTAGTGTTTCCACTTGGGTAATTGTGTGCTAATTGAGCTCAAGCTGTGCTGACTTGAGAGAACAATATTGAATGCTAGTGCTTTCTAAATGACCACATGGTGTAAGCACTGAGAAATGTAGGGATTTGTGTGTAGAGTTTTGCAGTAACAGTTCTCCAAATCTGACTCATGTGTCAAAGCAGGGGAATAGTGTTTATAGTTTAGGGCAGGGCTGTCCAAACTCGGTCCTGGAGGGCCGGTGTCCTGCAGAGTTTAGCTCAAACTTGCCTCAACACACCTGCCGAGAAGTTTCCAGCATTCCTAGTATAACCTTGATGAGCTGGTTCAGGTGTGTTTAATTGGGGTTGGAGCTAAACTCTGCAGGACAGTGGCCCTCCTGGACCGAGTTTGGACAGCCCTGGTTTAGGGAAATGGGTGTGCTTTTTTTAAAAATAGCGTTATGGTTTTGAAATTTTAGTTCAAAA
>NW_015636339.1:0-899 GCF_001515625.1 Sinocyclocheilus rhinocerous
ATATGAAGAGATCCTGTGAAAACACAGACGACCCTGATGATCAGGATCCTACATATTATAACATTGTTCAATAATGAGAATTGATTATTTTTTCTGATTTAATTTGACATCTTCCTTTAATTTGACAGTTCATTTGGCCTTCATTTTTAAAGACGAGCTGTTTGAAAATGCACAGTAATTCACTCTCCTTAACTTTGAATTATCTTTTTACATAGACTCAGTTGTATTTACCTAGAATATTAAGTAATTTCAACTGGACAAGTTAGTTATTTGAACTTATAAAGCTTAGTTGGAATAACTTTATGTAAATAAGGTGCATTTGCTTTAAGTTTTTAACAGCAAAGTTTATGTACATTTCACCTAATTTGGCAGATTTTCCTAGTTCAACCAAATAAACAATCCTTCGATTTCAACTGTACTTTTATTTCGATTGTATTTCAAATGCTTCAGTCATATTTCAGTTGATGCTTTTGAAATACTTAATATTGTAAGTAAATGTAAAGTCAATGTAAAAAAAAAAAAAAAAACTCAAAATGTTATGTTAAAAATGAACATGAACTTTGGCATTTAAAACTGAAAAAAGTAACTCTGCCTTTCTTTCATAAAGTTATTCCAACTAAGCTTTATAAGTTCAAACAATATTTACAATTCTAAGTAAATACAACATAACTGAGTCAATGTAAAAAGATAACTCAAAAAGTTTATTACATTTATTTATTGAGTTGCTTCATGCATCTTAACAAACGTCTGTCATCTGAATACTGTCACGATTATGGACTTTTGTGTTTCTTTAGTTTCCTGTTTAGTTTTGTTCCTTTGACCTATAGGCTGTGTTCAGCACAGACAAAACGTTGTTTAAACGGAAACGGTGGTGCGTTGAACACTGTTCTGATGACGCA
>NW_015636340.1:0-741 GCF_001515625.1 Sinocyclocheilus rhinocerous
ATATATATATATATATATATATATATATATATTGGATGATGGTGATACCAATGAAATGGTGAAATGCTGGTGAAGTGACTCTCGGAGCAGCTCTGGAGATAAAGTTAATGTGTTCATGTCCTTATATAGTGACACGACGAGCGTCACGCATGCTTCAGTTTGCGTAATAGAAGGAACTCCACCGCTCCTTCACACACAGACCTAAAGAACATGCAGACTACATATTTCAATTGCAGTCTTGCGGTTTAAAGGGATAGGCCACCCCAAAATGAAAATTCTGTCATTAATTACTCACCCTCATGTTGTTCCAAACCCGTAAGACCTTCGTTCATCTTCGGATCACAAATTAAGATATTTTTTGATGAAATCTGTGAGCTCTCTGACCCTGCATAGACAGCAACAATGCATGTGACATCAGTGGCTCAACTTAAAGGGGTCATATGACGTTGTTAAAAAGAACATGATGTTGTGTATTTGGTGTAATTCACACCGAATTCACACACAGAAATGTGTTTATGCGGTTTAAGGTAAAAAAAACACATTATGTTCCACATACTGTACATCAGTGGTTCTCAAACCTCTCCATGAAGTATCCCCACTGCACATATTGTATGTCTCCCTATATCTGACACACCCACTTCAGGTCTTGCAGTCTCCACTAATGAGCTGGTGAGTTGAATCAGGGGTGATAGATGAGGGAGACATACAAAATGTGCAGGGCTGGGGGTACTCCAGGACAGG
>NW_015636340.1:1842-4019 GCF_001515625.1 Sinocyclocheilus rhinocerous
AACTAAACACCGCTGTGTTGCTCGGAGACGCACAACAGTTCTGCTGTGGCTTTTTAGGTAATATTTTCGTATATATATAATATTAATATATATTTCCCCCCAAATTTAGCCATATAAAGCAAAGTGTAGCCATTCTTCCAGAATAAACAAAGAGAATGAGGACTGGCTTACTAGTGAAATTCCTTTAGTGATAGTCTAATTGAAGAAGAGAGAAAAAAGACAATGCAATTCTTATATGTGACCCTGGACCACAAAACCAGTCATAAGGGTAAATTTTTCGAAATTGAGATTTATATATCATCTAAAAGCTGAATAAATAAGCTTTCAAGCATTGATGTATGGTTTGTTAGGATAGGACAATATTTGGCTGAGATACAAGTTTTGTGGTCCAGGGTCACATATAGTTTGCACCATGAGAGCAGCAGCTTGTTTGCTGGATACAGACTCAATTTACACCCGTTTTTTTAATCTGTCATCTGTTTGGGCTGATTTAATTACAAGTGGACGGCACTAAATACAGGTGTAAACTATTTGTTATCTCATTCCACAATCACAGGTAATACCAGATACACCGAATTTATTTTTGCACTAGGTCATCATTTATACACTAAAAAGGTGAATACAAATGGGCTCGGCGGTCGTTTATGAACATGTCAAATATAATAAACAAGCTCACTTATAATGGTTTTCACAACCAAACTCCAGCTCTCAGCTTGTGGTCTCCTGGTGTTTTTAATCATTGCTTTTCTATAAATATCTCTCCGAAAATTTTGACCAGTTTTAGTTTCTCGTCAAATGTTTTAAGCTTTGGGCTCAATGGGACGGATTTGGGTGTGTAGTATACTTGAGCCTCATCAGATGGCCTGCACAGTATCGAAGGTGCGGTGTGTATTTTTAGGAGCACTCATTTTGCGGCTGAGTGCCCTTCTTGCTGCTGTCTATATAGATAAGCTGATCTGGAATCAGCAGACCTGAAAAGCAAACTAAGAAACAAGCTCTGGGACCTGACCTCGGCCTGCCACATGAGGCTGAGCTAGATAGAGTGTTTTCATGTGAGTAAACTCAAAGCCTTATCTCTGAAGACGGATTTATGGACTCAGTGATTTCTCAACCGATTCTCCTCAAATGTTGCAGATTGAGCCTTTCATGAAAACAATTTAAGACTTGAGCGCAGAAGGAATTTTTATTTTTTTAATGGAATGAGATTTCCGAAGTAATTTCCATGAACTCAGAATGGCTTTTCCGATTGCCTCGCCGTTCGTACATCAACGTAAGCTGCAGGAAACACGGAGTTTTTTCAGTTATAGACAAGAAATCGGTTGCTCGAAAGCCCTTGTTGTGAGTGCACGGGGAACTGAGAGGCTGTTATTAATGGCTCTTGTCAAAGTTATTTATCAGCTCAATTTATTTTCATCAGTATTTTTTATTAACTCTTACAGAATTTTCATTACTTCGGTATTGTTCTTTACACGATGAGTGTGTGTTATTGCTGCCCGTGACATGCGCATGTAGGGTCATCCATCGAGGGCTCGTAGATTTAAAGAAGACAACAAGCAACAGCGGATTAGTACGAGGTTGTTTTCGGCTGATAAAGTGCCATTAAATCATAGGGTGATACATTTTAACTGTCACCCCGCGTGTTCACGTAAATCATGGTTTCATAACTGAATTACAAAACACCTTTGCCCTAGTACATCTATTTAACGGCATGTGCTCGTGTAGGTTTATCAAAATAAATCAGACGTCTTCATTCGTCTTTGTAGGTCACCAAGCCCCTTGAAACGAAGGATAATCAGATATGCGAAAGAAATAAAAATAAAATCCCAACTTTCACACAGCAATATTTCAGTGAAATCACTGGGTCTCATTTACTATTAATTGCATGAATTATTTGTATTTATATGCACAAGAGAAGTTCTCACCAACACATGTCCACCTAATTAATGTGTGTACATATATGAATTTGTTCTTAATACACCTGGAGTATACTGAACAGTGCTATTTTAGTATAATTTATATACTATTATAATTTTTAATTAGATTATATTTTTATATTTTCTGTTTCACTTTTCATTTCAGTTAAATGATTAGTAATTTTGTTGGGTTTTGTCATTTTTATTTAATTTTATTTTTCAAGTTTTTTTTCAGTTCATTTTTATATTATTTCAAAGTATATA
>NW_015636341.1:0-283 GCF_001515625.1 Sinocyclocheilus rhinocerous
ATGGCAAAAAATGGAAACATTTGGATGTCGAATGAGAGAGGCTTGTGAGCGCAATGCCGTTTAGTTTCATTTTAATAAATTCATTTTAGCTTGACGTTTGTATTCTGTTTATAATGAATGCCACTATTGCCTAATTTGTGTTTTACTTTATAGCTTAGTTAGTGCTGGGCAACGATTAATCGCGATTAATCGCATCCAAAATAAAAGTCTTTGTGTACATAATATGTGTGTACACTGCGTATATTTATTATGTATATATAAACACACACACATGCATGTATAT
>NW_015636342.1:0-512 GCF_001515625.1 Sinocyclocheilus rhinocerous
ATTTGATGACATATTAAAATCCTATATTTAAGGATCATATATAGTCTAGCCCCAAAAAATTCATTAATTTATATTTTCAATCTTTATATTTTGCCACTATCCCTCACATTACTAGGTTTTACCCAATTGTTAGCAATACATTTTCAAATGTAATAGAATATAGTCACTTTTCTTTTACATATTTTAACAAGTACAGGTCAGAATAACTATATTGTTTCATTTTTACATAAATATATATGTTACGCTGAATGATGATGGAACATTATTTCACCTATATTTTGACATTTTGTTTTTACAAAAATTATTTGAAAAATATAGACACTTGCATTTAATTGATCAAAAATTATAACATATAGACACTTGCATTTAATTGATTTTCCATGTATATAAAATCACTTTTGTAAATTTAATTTTATGCAGACACTAAAATTTGACATCTGGACACAGTAATAGACATATTAAAAACGGATATATTTTTTTATTTTGGCAGATCAGCTCCGCCCACTGCAAAC
>NW_015636343.1:0-131 GCF_001515625.1 Sinocyclocheilus rhinocerous
ATGTGTTGTTTGTATGTTTCCCTATTGTATTAGCCTAGTTACAACACTTTATTTGTATTAGTTAGACTCTCCATGCTTATATTCAGGTATATGAGTGTATCTCTGCTTTAAGATCTTCTAGATGTTTCGTT
>NW_015636343.1:260-523 GCF_001515625.1 Sinocyclocheilus rhinocerous
CAAACAATGATGTACAGTATGTGATTGTGAAATGCATCATACGATTTGTACTATATTCCTTTTTGACAAAGGAAACTTCTCCCGCTCAAAAATTCACACCTGGTATTGGCTATTCCACCCAAAGGTGGGTGTGGATAGGAACTATGAAAGTCATTAGCTTAGGCTAATCTCTGCGCAGCAAAACTCTTCTTTTGAGACAACACTTTCCAAGACTCAGGATGCAGGAAAGTTATTCTTTCTTGGCCAGGAAAATAATCTTTCCT
>NW_015636344.1:0-210 GCF_001515625.1 Sinocyclocheilus rhinocerous
CAGTATAAATTCCAGGTATCTCTTGTTCTTTGAAACCACAATAATATGGAAGACTGCTGACTTGGCAATGATTGACACCCTCCACAAAGAGGGTAAGTCACAGAAGGTCATTACTGAAAGGGGTGGCTATTCACAGAGTGCTGTATCAAAGCATATTAAGTGCAAAGTTGACTGGAAGGAAGAAATTGGGTAGGAAAAGGAGCACAAGCA
>NW_015636344.1:286-555 GCF_001515625.1 Sinocyclocheilus rhinocerous
GATTCAAACACTTGGGAGAGCTTCACAAGGAGTGGACTGAAGCTGGAGTCAGTGCATCAAGAGTCACCACGCACAGACGTCTTCAGGAAAAGGGCTACCAAGCCACTTCTGAAACAGAAACAACGTCAGAAGCATCTTACCTGGGCTAAGGAGAAAAAGAACTGGACTGTTGATATTATGATATTACTGTGCTTGATTGATTGGCCAGCCAACATGCCTGACCTGAACCCCATACGGAATCTATGGGATATTTTCAAGAGAAAGATGAG
>NW_015636345.1:0-1174 GCF_001515625.1 Sinocyclocheilus rhinocerous
TTTAATTTTTACAATGAAGACTACAGAAATTAAAGTAATCAAATAACACTGGATGAGCCAATTCACTTTGACTTTAATTTCTGTAGTATTTCTTACCTGAATAAAAACTTAACCTGAAAAACTTAGTTTCATAGCTCTCTTTATTCTATTGCATTTATTTGTGCTGTTGTTTGCAATTTTTTGTGTTCTTATTTTATTACTGACTTTTTACTTGTTTTTTTATGTTTTTTTTTTGTAGATTTTGTTTGTATATGCTGTCAATTGTAGTTCTTAGAAAGAAAATCGGAATCGACAAAAATCGGTATCGGCAGATCACACAAAAAAAAAAAAAAAAAGGGAAGCGGCTAAGAAAATCGCAATGGCTAAGAAAATAGCAATCGGAATCGGCTAAGAAAATCGCAATCGGTGCATCTCTGCTGCATATTACTAATCAAAAAATAAGTTTTGATATATTTATGGTAGGAAATTTACAAAATATATTCATGGAAAATGATCTTTACTTAATATCTTTAATGATTTTTGTCATAAAATACAAATTGATAATTTTGACCCATACAATGTATTTTTTGGCTATTGCTACAAATGAAGAGTTTGGTTCCAAAACGCGATAAACGGCATTTAAAAAAAAAAAATTGAGTTTCCGCCAAAATCAGTATTGTATCTGGTCGCTATTGAAAAGTCAATTTTTCATTTTACGCAAAATGCGATATTACCCGAGTGTTTAGGTCATGTTTTCTCCCTTTTTTTCCAAACTACAAACGCCAGTCTCCCTTCTCTCCCTTCTCACGATATATCCGCTCAACCAGTCACAGCGCACCATTCCACGCACTCAAGACTGTAATGGCTGCGCTTTGAATACACCCCCATCCAAGTTTTCCTCGTCTACTTTGTAATTTGTGATCAACAAACAAGGGCTGCACGGTAAATCGCATGTGATTGTCATGCGAATCTCGTCAGTAAAGCCGATTCTGTGATTAATAGTACCGGTGTTGTGCCGAATTCTGCACCCCTGCCAGATTATGCACCCCCTCGTTGAAGTCGCTACCTGATTGCCTAATCCCAACCCCACCCCTAATCCTAACCCCTCCCCCACACCTACTCCTAAAAACCTACCAATACTAGGGGGTGTATAATCTGGCAGGGTGCAAATTTAGGCACTACACCGGTAAATCTC
>NW_015636346.1:0-1134 GCF_001515625.1 Sinocyclocheilus rhinocerous
CATGTTTTGCTCAAATTTTCGCCATGGCATTAGAACTGGTACACCGTTGTCGCTTGCCAAATCAAATGAAGGCGCCATGGGTGTAAACTTACAGATTAAGGGGCGGTAATATTATAATGAGACCCCTTTGCCACGTCACCAAGGGAGCGAAATCAGACGTGCTTGTTTTCTCAGACGCTTGCAGAAAAAGGCTTACCAAAACAAAGTTACTGGGTTAATCTTTTTCACTTTCCTTGGTTGGTAGATAGATACACCGGGGACCTGATTATAGCACTTAAAACCTGGAAATGTCAGATTTTCATGATATGTCACCTTTAACACATTGCATTTCGCTAATTATATACAATTTAATGAGTAAATATTTTTTCATACCTCCTCCTTGGTTTGTGGAATGAGGCATAACCTTATATAAGTTGCTTGAAACGAAAAAAGAACGAATGTAAAACAATGACTGCTTCTGAATTATTAATTAAATTACAATAATATAATAATAACAAGAAGTTGCATTATTTTTACTATGTTGAATTCTTACTTTGGAGTGTTTGCAGGCATGCTGGGGTCAATAGATACCAGTGCTCCTTCTGAGTCAATCAGAAGTATAGCTGTGTTTCTGGAGAGAGACAACAAATTCAAGACATATTGGCACAATAATCTGGACTAAACACTTCATTTATGAGACGATTTATGAGACTGACCTGGCAATATTGGATGATGAGCAAAGAAGCTCCTTAATATCACATGGGCTACAGTGTCGACTGAAAATCACCTAAAAACATAAGAGATCATAAATACTACATAATAACTAGAGGTGCTGAATACGTCATTATACCGTGGCTCTAGTGAGTGGGGCTGAATTTGCCCTTGGCAGGTGTCACAGGTGCTTGTTTGTGTCAAAGGCACCTGTCACTCACAATGACCCTCAACATATTTTTAACACAAGTAGTTATCCTAAAAAGGGTGCCTGTGTTAAAAACACATTAAATAACTACAGTCTTTAAGTATAATAATATTAATATTAATAAAATGTTGTCTCTATTATACAAGTAGTTACACTACTGTTCAAACATTTGGGGTCATTAAGATTTATTTGAAAGAAAATAATACTTTTATTCATCAAGGATGCATTAAATTGAT
>NW_015636347.1:0-504 GCF_001515625.1 Sinocyclocheilus rhinocerous
GGAGGGAGTTTTTAGAGACGATGCCTCACCCATAGAGAGATAGCTCTCGCGACGTCACTTCCTTAGCTCTCTTCCACGGCAAGTCAAGCCTCGCCGTGGCACGATCCATAACCTCCAACAGCTCGTCATACGCAGGGCAGGAGGATTGGGAAGGCTCAGCCTCAGCCTCTTCGCCCTCCTCATCCATTTCCTGCTCTTCCTGGGCTGAACCCAGCAGAGCACTGGCCCCTGGATCAGATGATGTTAAAGAGATAACATCATTCTCCAGCGGCTGTCTCTCGTCCGTCGCCGATGAGCGCGAGAGGGAAAGCCCCTCTCTTAACTCATCGGCCAGGTCCACCTGTGATCCCCACGAGCTCATTCTCCTCCGTGCCTCAGCAGCGGCGGGTCCTGAACCGCGGGAAGCAGATGGCTGCCCCTCTTTACTCGAAAAGAGAGAAAAGAGAGAACTTTTTCATCGGAAAACACTCGCAGTGCACGCAGATTGCCCCCTCGAGGACATCG
>NW_015636348.1:0-256 GCF_001515625.1 Sinocyclocheilus rhinocerous
TTTTCTGCGTGCTTTCCTTTAGCCTTGGACATGACAGAGCGATCTAAATAGTTGCAACTAGTTTTAAAAACTATTGTACACACTATAAATGAAAATAGAGATGTTTAATAAGTAGAGTATAATTGAAACTGCAGGAGCAGGCTGAACGTGCGACTACTCTGCACGCCACATAACCGGAAGTCTGACTGATACCATCTTTGTTGTGAAATACACGTGTTGGTTCGCAGTGAGTTCACAGTTTTAACGTACAAGTTTG
>NW_015636348.1:390-543 GCF_001515625.1 Sinocyclocheilus rhinocerous
GAACCGAAACTCAGCGAATACTTGCTTGCCTCCTGACATGATAAATATATCAAATAGAATGCTTTAAATACTTTGAAACTAAATAATTCAAATCGAAAACAAAAACTTTTTCATTATGTAGGCTAATCCGTAAAGATGTATTTCTCTCTAAAG
>NW_015636349.1:0-526 GCF_001515625.1 Sinocyclocheilus rhinocerous
CTGGATTAAACGAAAGTGTATTACAAGTAAATTCCCCGCATCTCAAAAATCCATAGAAGGCAGTGAGGACGGCAGTTTCTAAAAGCAGATCAGTATGAAAGCCAAAAACCCCAAGTCTTAGATGACGTAATAGCTTATGTAAAAGAGGCAGTGTGAGAGGAAGGCGTTTATCTTTAGAATCTGGTGAGGTTTTGAGAATACCTTGAAGAAGGAGACGAATGGAGGGATGGTTTAAAAGACTGGGCGTATTTGGGTCTCTACAGCGTAGGTGAAATTGAATACCTGCTAGTGAAGCTTTAATTGATAAAGGATGGAGCTTACGAGATTCAAAACAGTGTACTATGTATGCGCAGACAACATCTATATTTATTGGACAAAGAGAAATGGTATAAGCAGCACAGAAAAGAGTGAAGTAAGATCAAGCTGAATTGTAGGCTTTTAGGGTAGATTTAGCCATTCCCAACCTCATATATTTAGAAGGCGAATCCATATAGAAGAAAAGTTTATTTAATCTAGAACCGCGAGA
>NW_015636350.1:0-1242 GCF_001515625.1 Sinocyclocheilus rhinocerous
CGGCTCGCTGGACGACCGTTGATAAGGTGTAAACTATTAAAATTTTAAATCAGTTCTAATCAGGTGGACATCGAATTTTCAGATTCGAGTCCTTTCAAAACCTGAGCTAGAAATAAAATCAATGATTAATTCCCTTATCAAGAATTAACGACTTAAGGTATGGTGGTTTTGCTGTAGTAAACACTACTGTTGCTGTTGTAGAAAAAAAATGTTTCTGTCATATTTAAAATATAATTCTATTCTAATCCTGTTCTGAAGTTATTCATTTTTTGAATGATAATGATAATAAAAACAGGATTGATAATTACAATTCGGAGGATGAGAAAATCAGTATAAGCCTGTTTTACCAGTTGTGATAATTATTTTAATGCACTCTACGTTTTTTTCCAATAAATACTGTCATAATAATAATAATTCAAAGTATGAAGTTTTTAGTCAGATAACATAAAAAAACACAAGACTCCTCGACCCCTTTAAACTTTTCCCAATCAAACAGCAAGGACGAAAGAGAACAGGCACCTTTGTTTATATTGCTGTGCGTAGAACTATGTTAACTTCATTTTTAATATTTAATAAATATTTAATTTTAATAAAATGTAAATTCATCCCCTGCACTTTATTCGGGCAGGTGTGTTCACGTAGAGGTTTCTAGATTTAAATTCAAAGAGACAGTATCGATAGTCTATGCATGACCTGACGTTTTATTTGTATCCAAAATGAGGAGATGTGAACATTACAGTGTGCTGAACACTGTCATGCAGTGTATGTTTCATTCATACTCAAAGCCAGAGGGCGCTCTCGTGCAGAAAGTCCAAAACAGTCTCATAGAAGGAATGACTTATAACATGCAGGAAATCCCTAATATGGACAAAAGCATCCGGCTATCGCTGTAGCTGAGCTGAATAAAAAGCAGAAACGTTTTTACTGATGAAACGTGAAGACAATAAACACACGATTGCGAAAATATAGGGTTTATGTGTGTTTTTCAAGTTATCTCCTGGTAATAAATAAATAAAGTGAATAATGCAGTACTGATTGACATATAATTTCGTATAGAAACTATAAAATATATTTCCTGCCTTATTTATCATTTAGTAGCCTATAGAAACTATAAAATATATTTCCTGTCTTATTCTGTGATAAAAATGGGAAAAAAGTGTTTGTAGTAGCCTTTATAAACCAATCATAAGATTGGCATTAAGAACATATTGAACTAAAATATTATAGACCCTTGCTGCAGCT
>NW_015636351.1:0-1181 GCF_001515625.1 Sinocyclocheilus rhinocerous
TTGTGAAAAGCGCTGTACAAATAAACTTGAATTGAATTGAATTTTTGCTTTTGCAACGAAACACAAAGCGTCTTCACAACATGGTGGCTGCGGTGGCAGCAACAATAAAGTTACACCTTCTTTCTTTGAACATTTGGACGGCGTTTTGCAAATCTTCCCACATCGTGACGTAGACTTGTGGGGACGTGTTTGAACGAGGCGTTTTAGGAGGGCGTGGACAAGTCTTAACTTTTATAAAGAATATCTCTTTGGGTTTGAGACTTTAGTCTTTGCAACTTTAGGGATCTTATCTATTCACGAACAGCTTGTAACACTCCAAAGAGAAAGGAAAACTTGAAATTGCATCATATGACCCCTTTAAGGCACATTTCTTTGACCCTGGCAACATGATTGCTGAAATACGCTCCTTCTGTTGGGGCTAAAGATACAGTAATTAACATGATAATTAATAGATGGCTGACTTTTCCATTTGTTGACATGACATGGTTAGATTCAGATGGTAAATATCTTATATTATGTTGGGGTGTCCATATTAGAGATAATCACCATGTTTAGAATGAAACCATCGTATTTTAAAAACATGATATTAATAATATCATATAATAAAATATTTGTTGTTACTACTGTAAATATATATTCAATTATTATGGGATCTCCTTCAATGCTTTCAGAATCTTTACTTTTTAAAATGATTTTGTTTCTGTATTTTAAAATATATATTTTTATTAACATATTTTAATGATAATATATTTATTGTACAAAAATCAATTCTTTTATTTTTCAAAATAAGCAGAAAATAGTACAAACTTTGCTAAAGTGATTGTTTTGAACAAGTATTAACTTGTAATAATTAAAATTATTAAAAAAACATTATTTTAACTGAAGTATTTGTATCAATACCTTGTGCCTTTTACCCCATGCTGGTGAGCCTTTTACTCCGTGTGTGGGGTAAAAGGCCCCTCTTGCCACCTCATACATTTATACAATTTTTAAACAAAATAAACAACTTGAATGATTTATTTTCACACAAAATCTGTTGATCCTTTAATGTTCAATGCAACGTATATATTTTTTCTGCAATTATACATTTTCTGGTGCTTTTTCTATTTGCAAGTGTTTTCTTAAAGGTGACATATCATGAAAATCTCACTTTTCCAGGTTTTAAGTGCTATAATCAGGTC
>NW_015636352.1:0-282 GCF_001515625.1 Sinocyclocheilus rhinocerous
TAGAGGAGCTCATGGGCACTCCAGCTGGAGATCATGACAACTATAGATCACTTGACCTTTATTTAATAAAAGGCTTCATAATGAGGCTAGTTTCTGTGTTCATCCCCGTGAATGAAATTATTTATTGGTTTGTTTTGTTATTTGATTTTTGAATATGTGTTACTTAGCTGAACGTGGTCTAGGCCTAGATGCTGTAATGTGTTTAAATGACACTTCACTATCAATATATAACTGATCAAATTGAATGCCTTGTTGCTTGATTTTAGTGTTCTGTTTTTTTTT
>NW_015636352.1:347-507 GCF_001515625.1 Sinocyclocheilus rhinocerous
AATATATTTTTCAATTATTCTTTAAAAAGGTTGTTTAAAATAAACAAGAATTTGTAATAAAACATGATGTGAGCTTAATGGGCACAAGGGTAGGGCTGGGTATCGTTCAAAAAGATTCGATATCGATACCGATACTGATACCTTGACTTCGATACCGGTT
>NW_015636353.1:0-497 GCF_001515625.1 Sinocyclocheilus rhinocerous
TCCACAAGGCAGAGAGGGAAAGGCGTGGAGAGATCAGCGCACAGAATCCCGCCGTCAGTGCTGACGCAATGTCAGAGTGGGGAGAGAACAGCGCACAGAGTCCCAGCATCAGTGCTGACGCAACGTCAGAGTGGGGAGTTCCCTGTTGAGCACGCAGAGAAGGGCCGGGGTACAGAAGCCTAATACACGGCTCAGGTAACGCCAGGGCAGGAACTGAGGAACAGAGATCTGGAGAAACGAGAGGCAAAAGGCAGAGCAAGAAAGATCTGGAGAAATGAGAGGCAAAAAAGGGGGAGCAAGAAAAGAAGTCAAAACAGCAGGGACTAAACTGCACTTGGAGCCTAGGAAAAACACAACAGGACACAGCACGACTAAACCAAAAGTAGGTCACGAGCGAAGTGTAGCGTGTACACACAACAACGGTCTGACACATGACTACACATGAGGGGAATTAAAATAGAGGGAGAAATTAGGGACTAACTAGTCACAGGTGTGAC
>NW_015636354.1:0-511 GCF_001515625.1 Sinocyclocheilus rhinocerous
GGAGGCATTTATTTAAGATCCAGGAGCGTGTTGCTAAAGAGAGAGCAAGTTATGGAAATAGAAGGAAGGCGGTTATCTTATCTAGATTGAGAATAGGACATGTAGCATTAAATAACAGTTTGCACATAATAGGGAAACATGAAATGCAATTGTGATAAATGTGGACTACACGGTTGAGCATGTTCTTTTAATATGTATAGTGTATGAAATAGAAAGACATCAGATGTTCCAAGAACTGGAACTGATGGGAATTAATAGTATATCTCTAAAGACACTATTAGGTTATGGGGTAATGCAATCAAGAATATATGGAGAATTGTTTAAGTATTTTTAAAAAAAGACAAGATTAATGGAAAGAGTTCTGAAAAGTTTTGAATTTTGTATTTATTTATGTAAAAATTTTGGTTTGGTTTATTTTATTATTATTATTATTTAATCTATAACAGTTGAATAATTCATAGCTGAACATGTACGTTTCACACTCCAGACCAGTAGGTGGCGGACATGCACC
>NW_015636355.1:0-523 GCF_001515625.1 Sinocyclocheilus rhinocerous
AACAAACATGCAGCTAGGGTCCGTGAAGTTCTTATGGGTAATAGTATTTTCTGGTTGGAACTGTCATTTGCTCGTGAGGGGCGTGGGTCATTTGTTGAATGAAACACTTGATACTGTGGACGCATAGATAGTACACCAGTAGGAAAAACAACAGCAGAATTGCTATTTCCTTGATCCACAGCCAGGGTTTACCTAACAGGTTTCCGAACCATGAAGACTTATCTTCAGTCATCTGGTGTAATTTTGCTGAAAGATCAAGAATGTCTCGTTGGATTTTGTTCAAGTACGGCAATCTTGATCATGTTGATGGATGACTGAAGTTCCCGTATGTGATTCTCTGCGTTGTGTATTTAATTTTTCTTCCCTTGCGTTGCAAGAATGTAATCCAAGGCCACTCTGTTCTGTAAGATCATTATCTTGTGCGAAGCGAGAGTGTCCGTGATGTTACCTAGGGCCAAAGCCGTATCATTGGCCAGTTTACAGAATTCGATAAGCTTCTGACTTGATCAAGGGCCTGTATGAC
>NW_015636356.1:0-343 GCF_001515625.1 Sinocyclocheilus rhinocerous
TTATCAAACAGCGTTGCATTGCTGTGGGCGCCCCCTTCTGGATTGAGGGTGAATTGTCTGTATTCATTGTAAGCCTCATGCACCGAACCGAGATGTCCGTACCGTGACGGTTCGGTACGAATACATGTATCGTTACACCCCTAATATATATATGAACTCCTTCCCTTCCAACCTTTCTTGAAGTCCTATTGGCTAACGCCAGTCCAAATGACTGGCCAATTGTCGCGAAGTATGTAAATCGCATGCAAATACTGACGAGCTCGAGAGGCAGTATAAAATGTGGTGCACGCGACAATTACGTCAGAATCTGATACTGAACGCCGCTTAGCTGGTCGAGCAGCGA
>NW_015636356.1:4196-5981 GCF_001515625.1 Sinocyclocheilus rhinocerous
AACAAACCATCATTGTTCATTTGTTTCACCAATAAGTAAAGAGAAAAATGGCTTCCTTTTTTATTGTTTTTTATGAAAAATAAAATATATATATATATATATATATATATATATATACTTAATTATAACTTTTTAATGAAAATATTACATATGAAAATATATATATTTAAAATATATAAATGTGTGTATCTCTATTAAGAATACATTTTGTCAGCTTTTTGCAGTACACTGAAAAAGACTGAAATCTAAAAAAAATAAAAAATAAAATAAATAAAATAAAATAACACAATTTATTTGTTTATTAATTTATACAGACGAACTTCACAATTTCACGTTTAATTCACGGGTGACTTGCCGTTTCGTTACGATTGTTTGTGAAATGTAGCATAAATTTACAACCGTAAAATTGTCTACACCATTTTTAATTGTACATTTTTTTTTACAATTTATTTACATTTACAACTACATTTAAATTATAACAGATTTTGTATTATAAATTATATTTGTTACATTTATGTACATATTTAAATTACAAATATCATAAATTTTATATGAAGAAACAGTATATAATTAAAAAACTGTAAATTTATGTAAAACTTAAAATGTATATACATTTATAGCTAAAATAGCTTCTACACCATTTTTAAACGTGTAAGACAAGTACAACTTATATACATTTACAGCTGTAAAATTACAAGTAAATTATATTTGTATTATAAATTATATTTAACTGTATGTATATCAAAATTAAAAATATATATTTTATTAAAACATATATTACATTTCAAATGCAATATATATCAACTGCGTAAAATTTACAAATTCTATAAATTTACAGCTGTAAAATTATTTCTAAATTATAGAAATAATAAGTCATCGCTCGTGAGCTGCAGGCTGTGCAATATGAGTAAACTTTTATTTTGATCACTTAGAGTATGGCCAATTGACTTTGTTTCCCATACATTCATCTATTTGTGGCGGCTCGTCATTATATCAAAACTGACCGCCACAAATAGATTTTCCAAAAGGTTTATACTTCCTTGAATAAACTAAGCACTGCACGTTTCAAAATTAAAATGCAGCGCGGGTATTTTTATATGAATGTATCTCTGAAAAGAACCGACCGTCTTCAGAGAAGCTTTGATGTCATTTTAATTCAGTCTTTCCTGTAACGTCTGATAAAGTAGCGCTTATTTCGTTACAGCCGTTACAACCGCTATATCTCCCGCTCCAACAGCGCCTCCTGCTGGCGGAGAATTAATCTGCAGTCTGTGAGAAACACTGGTGTGTGTCAGCAAACATAAACTAAAAGCATGCTTCAGAACGGTTTTGAAGCTGCTTAAGTTTTGTATTGTTACTCTGAATTAGGCTACTATTTCTATCTTGTACCCTGCAGTAAACATTTACTCAAACTCTCTTTTATGAGATGAAGGGGAAAAAAGAAAAAGAAAATCGGCCCAAAAAATCGGCATCATATATCGGCCGCCCTGATTTCTAAATATCGGCATCGGCCGGAGAAAAACCCGTATCGGTCGACCTCTAATTTATACAACATTTAATTGCGTGAATGTATATCAAAATTACAAATATTTATTTTATTAAAAACATATATTACATTTCTAACGCAACTGTGAAAAATGCACAACTTCTATAAATTAAATGCACTGTTAGTTAACACTCCGCATGTGCTTTAACTTTATTCTAGAAACCGGATCAAAGTGTCCAATACACACACACACACACACACACACTCTCTCTCTCTCTCACACACACACACACACACAC
>NW_015636356.1:5991-6204 GCF_001515625.1 Sinocyclocheilus rhinocerous
ACACACACACACACACACACACCTCATCACTCATCTGCTCACATCACGATACTACAATCAATAACGCGCATCCATCAATGGAGAGCATGAGTGACTCGGTTCGGTTCGGCTCGGGATCTATAAATAACCCACGCGGCCCTCGACGCACATCCGCTGTTCCCGAGCGGTGTTCTCGATCCTCGCGCGCAGGAATCAATCAATCAATCAATCATG
>NW_015636356.1:8816-12260 GCF_001515625.1 Sinocyclocheilus rhinocerous
ACACACACACACACACACACACCTCATCACTCATCTGCTCACATCACGATACTACAATCAATAACGCGCATCCATCAATGGAGAGCATGAGTGACTCGGTTCGGTTCGGCTCGGGATCTATAAATAACCCACGCGGCCCTCGACGCACATCCGCTGTTCCCGAGCGGTGTTCTCGATCCTCGCGCGCAGGAATCAATCAATCAATCAATCATGATGCCGGATCGATCGCTCTTACCTTGTGAAGACACATAGGACATGATCCTCCGGCACTGACCGCGATCAGCTCGCTCTGTGCGGACCCATCACCGCTCCTCAGCGCGACAACACACACAGATCCAGGAGCACAGCGACGCGACGCGACGCTCTCACACGCGAGCCGCGGAGTCGGGGCGGGCGCGCGCACGCAGGCGGGGACGCGCACGGGCGCGCGCGCTCACGACACCCGCGCGCAAATCTAACTAAACTAATTATAACTAACTAATAAACTAAACTAACTAACTAACTAATCTAATTTCGCCGTACTTTCAATGGTTGTTCAGCATTACAAGTTCTCTGAAATGTTATGTTTGAATATGCAAATGATGTTTAGCTAATTAAATATGCAATTATATTGCTATGCAATTGTTAAATATGCAGCCTTATAGTTCGTAGGCTCTTCAAAAAAATCATGGAAGTTTTTATGATTATAAATATTTTAAATATTATAGGTAGAAATTGATTTGTGATTGTGATGAATGACTAGAAAAATCCATTTATTATGCAGCCCTCAAGAATATTAATTATTAAAATTATGAAATGTAATTATTTTTATTCATTTATAAGTAGTGTATATGAAATACAATATTTATATAAATGAAGTCAATGAAATGGCACAAGTTTCAGTGAATAACACTGTGTGAGAACAGCAGAAATATACCCGACGTCATCTCATATTCAAGTAGAAAAACTGAAATATTATATTGTGTAAGATGTACTCCAGTAATATCTATTTACAACTTAAAAATATATATATACATTTTAAAACGTGCTATGATTAAATTTCTCGAAACTACAGTGAAATGGCATATGCATGCTTCAAAAACAGCATGTTTAATTTAGCATGTGGAGTCCAATTATATATATATCTATATTAGTGCTGTCAAACGATTAATCTGTGTTTAATCGCATCCAAAATAAAGGTTTTTGTTTATATATGTGTGTGTATATTTATTATGTATATATACACACACACATGCATGCAAGAAAATGTTTTGTTTATATATAAAATATTAATATTTATATATAATATAAATTATATTTGAATATAGATATGTATATATCACTGCTGGCGATAAGCGCATACAATACTCGGCCGCGGGAAGGGATCAGAGTGAGTGTTAAATAGTGAGTGAGTGATATGAAACAGCTGTGTGCAATCAGTGCTGTGTGCAATCAGTGCAATGAATGATGGGATATGTATTCCGGGGTGATATGCAACAGTGTGTCGTGCGAGAGTCAATGAAAACGGAAAGGGTGACCTCTGATGGCTAGCAGACGGAAGTTCATGGACCGGATACGTAACAATAGTGTTTTGTTTTGATATTTTTAATTTAGTTTCTTGAATGCTACGCTAAATACACCTACTGTACCTGAAAATAAAGCACTGTTTGTTTTATTTGTGTATTAATGTGCATCTTATTTTTTAATAACAAAGAATAAATAATGACAAAGATTTTTATCTTCGCCCACTTTGGCCTAAATATCTGCCATTATTTTTTTATTTTATGTTTTATTACATTGGCATTGTTTTTAAAATATGCAAATTAGTTTGGCTGTGCTGCTCAGACAACCTGCAAAATATAAAAACCAATACGACAAAGAATCGTGATAAAATCGTGATTTTCCTGGAAAAAAAAAATAAAATCGTGATATGATATTTTTGCCATATCGCCTACCCCTAATCGCACTGCATCATCTACTTGTTTTTAATTATATTTTTGATGAAAAACTTAATTTTTTGCATTTTTAATTGTCAATTTCATTTCTTTATCATCTGTTATGATCTGTTATTAACTTTGTCTGAATCATGTTACGATCATTTTAAATGAATGATTATTTTTACATTTTATGCAAAGCCCTTCTATGACCATTGTGTATGAAATATGCTTTATAAATAAACGTCATTGTTAGTTCTTGCATTGACTAGCATTAACGAACACAAACTAGCATCCACACCGCCTCAGTTCATAAATAAGAGTCCACAGAATTCATTTGAACTCGTTTAATTTGCACATTTCTCTCTCTCTCTCTCTCTCTCTTTGCACTCCCGCCCACCAGCTCTGCGTTTCCCAGCATGCATTTCTGCATTTTCCTCACATTATATCAGGCGCGTCTGACAGAAAGGGCCTATCTGGGTTGTTACTGGATCCTGGCATTGATCGACTGCAGTGTGGGCATGCATTAAAACGGCACACAGGGACGGGATGAGCTATCGGGTGTCTTAATGCACTTACCCATAATGCATTTCAAACATTCTGTGAGTGCTTGCTACATTCAAGAGCTAGAGTTTGATTCTCATATTGTACTTGGATTATACAACAGAAACTCGTCGTTTATAGCGATTGAAGTATCTAGGATGAGTTTCCTCCCGGCATAGAAACGCATATAAATTGCATTTGCATTCACGTTTAGCTCATGCATGGCGTTCGTCTTTCAGATCGTCTGATAATATGTGTAGTATATACATATATATGGCTCCCATATGTGGCGAGATCAAGAAAGATAGCTTGCTCTTTACTGATTTCTAGTGCAAAATCAGTGTATTGCCTTTCTATTGGACTGGCTGGAGTACTGCAGTGGACTGTGAGGGGTTTATCCATGCATAGCATAACAGTCATGTGGTGGAGATCAGGTGAAGAGGTAAGAAAAGCTTATAAAAACAGGAGGAGGAGGAGACAGTGACAGCAGTTCAGGAGGAAGAGCGTCCCGGAAAAACCTGCAGACGGGAAAGAAGACAGTGGTTGGAAAGAGAGACAGGTCTGGGAAAACCAGGACTAGTTATGAGTGCTAGTTAACCCACCTGTGCTATTCTGCTACCTGCACGCCGGCGCAGTTGTCTTTGCTCTCGGATGCGATCGCTAAATACTCCGCTCTGCAACACAGAAAACAAACACGTCCTGAAGGAAATGAAATAAAATCTGTGCAAAACCATTCAGCTATAAGGCATGAAGATAATACAGCATTATATACAGCAAAATAAAGTTGAAATATCATTTTATATGATTTTATTTAAAGTAATGAAAATAAGTTTTTATGGTTTTAATTTTAGTTTAAGTTTTAGTTCTAATAAAAACAATAAGTAAAAATACTTTTTGTCCTGTATAATTGAATGTAATAATTATAAATAGTCAAGATAATGAGTAAACAAAACGTCCAGTCCTGTAAAATTTTATTTAATATATATAT
>NW_015636356.1:19078-19854 GCF_001515625.1 Sinocyclocheilus rhinocerous
AGGAGAGAGTGACAGCAGTTCAGGAGGAAGAGCGTCCCGGAAAAACCTGCAGACGGGAAAGAAGACAGTGGTTGGAAAGAGAGACAGGTCTGGGAAAACCAGGACTAGTTATGAGTGCTAGTTAACCCACCTGTGCTATTCTGCTACCTGCACGCCGGCGCAGTTGTCTTTGCTCTCGGATGCGATCGCTAAATACTCCGCTCTGCAACACAGAAAACAAACACGTCCTGAAGGAAATGAAATAAAATCTGTGCAAAACCATTCAGCTATAAGGCATGAAGATAATACAGCATTATATACAGCAAAATAAAGTTGAAATATCATTTTATATGATTTTATTTAAAGTAATGAAAATAAGTTTTTATGGTTTTAATTTTAGTTTAAGTTTTAGTTCTAATAAAAACAATAAGTAAAAATACTTTTTGTCCTGTATAATTGAATGTAATAATTATAAATAGTCAAGATAATGAGTAAACAAAACGTCCAGTCCTGTAAAATTTTATTTAATATATATATTTTTTTTTTATGCTGAACATTGAAAGTAGTCACAGCACAGAGACAGCGCTCATTAAGCTAATAAATGATATTTGCTTAAATTCTGATTCTGGCAAAATATCAGTGCTGGTGCTACTAGATCTCAGTGCTGCGTTTGACATGGTCGATCATAACATACTTCTAGAGAGACTGGAAAACTGGGTCGGGCTTTCTGGGATGGTAATCAAATGGTTCAGGTCATACTTAGAAGGGAGAGGTTATTATGTGAGTATAGGAGAGCA
>NW_015636356.1:19967-24381 GCF_001515625.1 Sinocyclocheilus rhinocerous
CACTTTGAATTACCATTGTGTATGAAATGTGCTATATAAATAAACTTGCCTTGCCTAGTCATCGTAAACCATCTCCATCAGACTATAATTTCAGATTTTATTTTTGGATAGTTCACAAGTAACACAGACGTGATTTTAGGTTAAAATGTTACATCCAAGGTCTTGTATCATTGAGATACTATTATCTAATTATTATTAGATACATCTCATGAACACTTAACAATAACTGTGGAACACACACTATTTATTCACTCATACACTTATTTATCTAACACTCATACTCAGTCTACACCTAAAATTTGCACATAATATACAGTAGATTAATATTTTGAATAAGTTTTTATTTTATTTGATCAGTGTTTGTTCAGTGTGTTTGCTCAGTGTTTGCTCAGTGTGTTTGCTCAGTGTTTGCTCAGTGTGTTTGCTCAGTGTTTGCTCAGTGTGTTTGCTCAGTGTTTGCTCAGTGTGTTTGCTCAGTGTTTGCTCAGTGTGTTTGCTCAGTGTTTGCTCAGTGTGTTTGCTCAGTGTTTGCTCAGTGTGTTTGCTCAGTGTTTGCTCAGTGTGTTTGCTCAGTGTTTGCTCAGTGTGTTTGCTCAGTGTTTGCTCAGTGTGTTTGCTCAGTGTTTGCTCAGTGTGTTTGCTCAGTGTTTGCTCAGTGTGTTTGCTCAGTGTTTGCTCAGTGTGTTTGCTCAGTGTTTGCTCAGTGTGTTTGCTCAGTGTTTGCTCAGTGTGTTTGCTCAGTGTTTGCTCAGTGTGTTTGCTCAGTGTTTGCTCAGTGTGTTTGCTCAGTGTTTGCTCAGTGTGTTTGCTCAGTGTTTGCTCAGTGTGTTTGCTCAGTGTTTGCTCAGTGTGTTTGCTCAGTGTTTGCTCAGTGTGTTTGCTCAGTGTTTGCTCAGTGTGTTTGCTCAGTGTTTGCTCAGTGTGTTTGCTCAGTGTTTGCTCAGTGTGTTTGCTCAGTGTTTGCTCAGTGTGTTTGCTCAGTGTTTGCTCAGTGTGTTTGCTCAGTGTTTGCTCAGTGTGTTTGCTCAGTGTTTGCTCAGTGTGTTTGCTCAGTGTTTGCTCAGTGTGTTTGCTCAGTGTTTGCTCAGTGTGTTTGCTCAGTGTTTGCTCAGTGTGTTTGCTCAGTGTTTGCTCAGTGTGTTTGCTCAGTGTTTGCTCAGTGTGTTTGCTCAGTGTTTGCTCAGTGTGTTTGCTCAGTGTTTGCTCAGTGTGTTTGCTCAGTGTTTGCTCAGTGTGTTTGCTCAGTGTTTGCTCAGTGTGTTTGCTCAGTGTTTGCTCAGTGTGTTTGCTCAGTGTTTGCTCAGTGTGTTTGCTCAGTGTTTGCTCAGTGTGTTTGCTCAGTGTTTGCTCAGTGTGTTTGCTCAGTGTTTGCTCAGTGTGTTTGCTCAGTGTTTGCTCAGTGTGTTTGCTCAGTGTTTGCTCAGTGTGTTTGCTCAGTGTTTGCTCAGTGTGTTTGCTCAGTGTTTGCTCAGTGTGTTTGCTCAGTGTTTGCTCAGTGTGTTTGCTCAGTGTTTGCTCAGTGTGTTTGCTCAGTGTTTGCTCAGTGTGTTTGCTCAGTGTTTGCTCAGTGTGTTTGCTCAGTGTTTGCTCAGTGTGTTTGCTCAGTGTTTGCTCAGTGTGTTTGCTCAGTGTTTGCTCAGTGTGTTTGCTCAGTGTTTGCTCAGTGTGTTTGCTCAGTGTTTGCTCAGTGTGTTTGCTCAGTGTTTGCTCAGTGTGTTTGCTCAGTGTTTGCTCAGTGTGTTTGCTCAGTGTTTGCTCAGTGTGTTTGCTCAGTGTTTGCTCAGTGTGTTTGCTCAGTGTTTGCTCAGTGTGTTTGCTCAGTGTTTGCTCAGTGTGTTTGCTCAGTGTTTGCTCAGTGTGTTTGCTCAGTGTTTGCTCAGTGTGTTTGCTCAGTGTTTGCTCAGTGTGTTTGCTCAGTGTTTGCTCAGTGTGTTTGCTCAGTGTTTGCTCAGTGTGTTTGCTCAGTGTTTGCTCAGTGTGTTTGCTCAGTGTTTGCTCAGTGTGTTTGCTCAGTGTTTGCTCAGTGTGTTTGCTCAGTGTTTGCTCAGTGTGTTTGCTCAGTGTTTGCTCAGTGTGTTTGCTCAGTGTTTGCTCAGTGTGTTTGCTCAGTGTTTGCTCAGTGTGTTTGCTCAGTGTTTGCTCAGTGTGTTTGCTCAGTGTTTGCTCAGTGTGTTTGCTCAGTGTTTGCTCAGTGTGTTTGCTCAGTGTTTGCTCAGTGTGTTTGCTCAGTGTTTGCTCAGTGTGTTTGCTCAGTGTTTGCTCAGTGTGTTTGCTCAGTGTTTGCTCAGTGTGTTTGCTCAGTGTTTGCTCAGTGTGTTTGCTCAGTGTTTGCTCAGTGTGTTTGCTCAGTGTTTGCTCAGTGTGTTTGCTCAGTGTTTGCTCAGTGTGTTTGCTCAGTGTTTGCTCAGTGTGTTTGCTCAGTGTTTGCTCAGTGTGTTTGCTCAGTGTTTGCTCAGTGTGTTTGCTCAGTGTTTGCTCAGTGTGTTTGCTCAGTGTTTGCTCAGTGTGTTTGCTCAGTGTTTGCTCAGTGTGTTTGCTCAGTGTTTGCTCAGTGTGTTTGCTCAGTGTTTGCTCAGTGTGTTTGCTCAGTGTTTGCTCAGTGTGTTTGCTCAGTGTTTGCTCAGTGTGTTTGCTCAGTGTTTGCTCAGTGTGTTTGCTCAGTGTTTGCTCAGTGTGTTTGCTCAGTGTTTGCTCAGTGTGTTTGCTCAGTGTTTGCTCAGTGTGTTTGCTCAGTGTTTGCTCAGTGTGTTTGCTCAGTGTTTGCTCAGTGTGTTTGCTCAGTGTTTGCTCAGTGTGTTTGCTCAGTGTTTGCTCAGTGTGTTTGCTCAGTGTTTGCTCAGTGTGTTTGCTCAGTGTTTGCTCAGTGTGTTTGCTCAGTGTTTGCTCAGTGTGTTTGCTCAGTGTTTGCTCAGTGTGTTTGCTCAGTGTTTGCTCAGTGTGTTTGCTCAGTGTTTGCTCAGTGTGTTTGCTCAGTGTTTGCTCAGTGTGTTTGCTCAGTGTTTGCTCAGTGTGTTTGCTCAGTGTTTGCTCAGTGTGTTTGCTCAGTGTTTGCTCAGTGTGTTTGCTCAGTGTTTGCTCAGTGTGTTTGCTCAGTGTTTGCTCAGTGTGTTTGCTCAGTGTTTGCTCAGTGTGTTTGCTCAGTGTTTGCTCAGTGTGTTTGCTCAGTGTTTGCTCAGTGTGTTTGCTCAGTGTTTGCTCAGTGTGTTTGCTCAGTGTTTGCTCAGTGTGTTTGCTCAGTGTTTGGTCAGTGTGTTTGCTCAGTGTTTGGTCAGTGTGTTTGACCAGTGTTTGTTCAGTGTGTTTGTTCAGTGTTTGCTCAGTGTGTTTGCTCAGTGTTTGGTCAGTGTGTTTGTTCAGTGTGTTTGCTCAGTGTGTTTGCTCAGTGTTTGTTCAGTGTGTTTGCTCAGTGTGTTTGCTCAGTGTTTGTTCAGTGTGTTTGCTCAGTGTGTTTGCTCAGTGTTTGTTCAGTGTGTTTGCTCAGTGTGTTTGCTCAGTGTTTGTTCAGTGTGTTTGCTCAGTGTGTTTGCTCAGTGTTTGTTCAGTGTGTTTGCTCAGTGTGTTTGCTCAGTGTTTGTTCAGTGTGTTTGCTCAGTGTGTTTGCTCAGTGTTTGTTCAGTGTGTTTGCTCAGTGTGTTTGCTCAGTGTTTGTTCAGTGTGTTTGCTCAGTGTGTTTGCTCAGTGTTTGTTCAGTGTGTTTGCTCAGTGTGTTTGCTCAGTGTTTGTTCAGTGTGTTTGCTCAGTGTGTTTGCTCAGTGTTTGTTCAGTGTGTTTGCTCAGTGTGTTTGCTCAGTGTTTGTTCAGTGTGTTTGCTCAGTGTGTTTGCTCAGTGTTTGTTCAGTGTGTTTGCTCAGTGTGTTTGCTCAGTGTTTGTTCAGTGTGTTTGTTCAGTGTTTGCTCCGTATTTGTTCAGTGTTTGTTCAGTGTTTGCTCAGTGTTTGTTCAGTGTTTGCTCCGTGTTTGATCAGTGTGTTTGCTTAGTGTTTGTTCAGTGTTTGCTCCGTGTTTGATCAGTGTGTTTGTTCAGTGTTTGTTCAGCGCTTGTTCAGTGTTTGATCAGCGCTTGTTCAGTGTTTGATCAGCGTTTGTTCAGTGCTTGTTCAGTGTGTGATCAGCGTATATGCAGTGCTTGTTCAGTGTTTGATCAGCGTTTGATCAGCGCTTGTTCAGTGTTTGATCAGCGTTTGTTCAGTGCTTGATCAGTGTTTGATCAGCGCTTGTTCAGCGTTTGATCAGCGCTTGTTCAGCGTTTGATCAGCGCTTGTTCAGCGTTTGCAGCGTTTGAGTTCAGCGTTTGATCAGCGCTTGTTCAGTGTTTGATCAGCGTATGTTCAGTGTTTGATCAGTTTGATCAGAGTGTTTGATCAGCGTTTGTTCAGTGTTTGATCAGCGTTTGTTCAGTGTTTGTTCAGTGTGT
>NW_015636356.1:27562-33107 GCF_001515625.1 Sinocyclocheilus rhinocerous
TCAGCGTTTGATCAGCGCTTGTTCAGCGTTTGATCAGCGCTTGTTCAGCGTTTGATCAGCGCTTGTTCAGCGTTTGATCAGCGCTTGTTCAGCGTTTGATCAGCGCTTGTTCAGCGCTTGTTCAGTGTTTGATCAGCGCTTGTTCAGTGTGTGATCAGCGTTTGATCAGCGCTTGTTCAGTGTGTGATCAGCGTTTGATCAGCGCTTGTTCAGTGTGTGATCAGCGTTTGATCAGCGCTTGTTCAGTGTGTGATCAGCGTTTGATCAGCGCTTGTTCAGTGTGTGATCAGCGTTTGATCAGCGCTTGTTCAGTGTGTGATCAGCGTTTGATCAGCGCTTGTTCAGTGTGTGATCAGCGTTTGATCAGCGCTTGTTCAGCGTTTGATCAGCGCTTGTTCAGCGCTTGTTCAGTATTTGATCAGCGCTTGTTCAGCATTTGATCAGCGCTTGTTCAGCGTTTGATCAGCGCTTGTTCAGCGCTTGTTCAGTGTTTGATCAGCGCTTGTTCAGTATTTGATCAGCGCTTGTTCAGCATTTGATCAGCGCTTGTTCAGCGCTTGTTCAGTATTTGATCAGCGTTTGTTCAGTGTTTGATCAGTGTTTGTTCAGTGTGTTACTGACGCGCTGGCTCTGAGTGCTTCCTCTCCGGCCGCGGCGATCTTCCTGTAGCATTTTTGAAGCTGAATAAATAATCTTTCCATTGATGTATGGTTTGTTAGGATAGAACAATATTTGGCCGAGATACAACTATTTGAAAATCTGGAATCTAAATATTGAGAAAATCATCTTTAAAGTTGTTCAAATGAAGTTCTTAGCAATGCATATTACTAATCAAAAATTAAGTTTTAACATATTTACAGTAGGAAATTTACAAAATATCTTCATGGAACATGATCTTTACTTAATATCCTAATGATTTTTGGCATAAAAGAAAAATGTATAATTTTGACCCATACAATGTATTGTTGGCTATTGCTACAAATATACCCCAGCGACTTAACACTGCTTTTGTACTTGACGCTTACTTCAGAAAGATGACAGCATCATATGTAATTTTCACACAGAGATTGGTCTGTTAGTAAAATCTGTTGACTTCAGAAATCCTTGTTGCATTGTATGACAATGGTGACACTTCAAAAATTAATAAAGAAGCACTTTTTGTGTGTTTTCTCCCAAGTTTGCATGCCTGTAACTCAAGAAGTATTAAATATATCTTAATATCATTTTAGATTTAGGTTTTTAACAAACTTTTCCTTTAGCTTCTTCATTTTTAAAGCCCAGTATGGTTCATTTCCAGAGATATGAGGATCTTCAACGTGGCTCCATGAGTAAATTGTACAAATTTTCAGTGGTCAAATACCAAATGTGGGTCACTTTGTATTCAGATGATACTTTATTGTATTTAAAGAAGAATATCTGAAGAACAAATAATTTTGAAACAAGAAATATATCCAATTTCCCTCTATCAAAACAACTGCATAAATCATACCTGCTTGAGTGACAAAAATGTTATTTTTCCAAAGTTTGCATAGCTGCAAGTCTAGAAGTATTAAAGATATCTCAATATGATAATAGATTCTAATTATTAATAAACATTTATTTTGGTGTCTCTATTTTTAAGGTCCAATATGGTTAATTTCCAGAGATATTGGGATCTCAATACAGCTCCATTTACAAGTTGTTGAATATTACCCATTTTTAATGGTCGAAAACCAAATGTGTGTCACTTTGCATTCAGCTGATATTTACTGTATTTAAAGAGGAATATCTGAAGAACAAATAATGTTGAAACTAGAAATGCATGTTTTTTTTTCTCTATCAAAACAATTGTGTGTTTGTCTGCCTGTAACCCAAGAAATATTAAAGATATCTCAATATTATTTTAGAGTCTGGTTCTTAAACTTTTCTTCTGTTATCTTAATTTTTAAGGCTCTATATGGTTCAGTCCCAGAGATACTGGGATCTCAACACGGCTTTATTTGCAAGTTGTTGAATTTTCCCCATTTTTAATGGTTGAAAACCAAATGTGGGTCAGGATTTAGACCATATTAAAGATATCCGAATATCCTTTTAAAGGTTGGTTCTTCATAAACTTTTCATTTGCCATCTTCATTTTTAAGGCCCTAGATGGTTCATTTCCAGAGATATTGAGATCTCAATGTGGCTCCAAGAGCAAATTGTAGCAAAAACCAACTGTAGGTGACTCTGCATGCAGGTGATATATATTGCACTCAAAGAGGAGTGTTTAATATTTTGTCTTCCGTCTTCATTTATGTATTTCTATCGCCAGAAGAAAAGATTCTGGTTGAGTTGACACAGAATGACTCGTTTATATAGCAATGCATTACAGTTTGGTAACACGCTGATGAAAGATGTTCCTGTGGATGGCGTCTGTACCTTTGCCCACGACGGTGAGGTGCACCACTTTGCTGGCGATGGTGGAGAACTCGTAGTGCTTGTAGCCGAGGACTCGGTTGAAGATGCAGTGGTAGGCGCCAGAGTCGTCGAAGGTGACGTTGAGGAGGTCCACAGACGCGTCCTGAAGGTCCAAGGTGTTCCTGCTGCCGTGCCACTCCACGCGATCCTGAAAGCGCTCATCGATGATGCTGCACGCCTCGCCGTCGTAGCTATAAATCTGTCCTCGAGACAGCAAACCGTCAACAGTTCAGCAAAGACCCTGTCCTTCCCCAAACCTGGGCTGCTTTCTCTCTAGTGAAGATGGTGATGATTTATCATGTTTTATCTCTTTAATTTAGTTAGTTATCTATTTAAATCAATCTTCAATTTTATTTATTTGAATCAATATTTTAGTTTTATTATTAAATATATTTATTTTATTAATGATTCATTGATTTATTTTAATCAAATGCTTGTTTATTTAATTTATTTTAATCATTTTTAATCAATGTGTTAGTTAGTTATTTTTATTTACATCAAATTTAATTTCTTTTAATCAACATTTTAATTAAATTAAATTATTGTAGTTTTTTTTTTTTTTACTTATTTTAAAAAATGTTTTTTTTTTTTTTTACCTTAAATTTATTTTTTTGCAATTTATTTATTTTAATCAAAATGATTAAATTATTATCTATTTACATCAAATTTGGTTTATTTTAATCAACATTTAGTTTAAAAATATTTCTTTTACGAACGTTCTATTTATTTAAAGGCTTTTATTCTTTTTTTATTTATTATCATCAAATTTCATTTATTTTAGTCAACATTTTAATGTTTTATTTATTTACTTTAATCAATGCTTTTGTTTATTTAGTCATTCGTTTTTAATTTATTTACATTAAATTTGATTTATTTTTGTCAATTTACTTATTTAAATTAAATGAATTGAAATACTATTTATTTAAATCCAATCGTGAACTCACGTGCACGAAGTCGGCTTCTCCTCGCGCCCTGAACATCCAGTCGACGGTTGCTGTGGCCTCCACCTCTCCTCGCATCTTACAGGAGATGCATCCCAGCTTGAAGCTCTTTCCCGCCACAGCTTCTGTGTCTGAGTCCACCTCGGCACAGGCTCCGCTGCACAGAGACACTGCAGAGACACGCTGTTATAACATGCCACAAAACCACAAACATGATCATAGACCCCCATCCTCAAACTTAAAGGAGACATACTGTATTATGCCCTTTTTTTACAATATGTAATATAAGTCTCTGGTGAATGTGTCTGTGAAGTTTCAGCTCAAAATACTCCACAGATCATTTATTATATCATTTTGGAAATGCCTATTTTGAGTGGAAGCAGAAACACGCTGTTTTTCGGGCCTGTCTCTTTAAATGCAAATGAGCTGCTGCTCCCCGCCCCCTTTTCCAGAATAAAAAGACTTCCCAAAACAAAGTTACTGGGTTAATCTTTTTCACGTTTCCTTGGTTGGTAGATGCACCGGGGACCTGATTATAGCACTTAAAACCTGGAAAAGTCAGATTTTCATGATATGCCACCTTTAAAAGGCTGCTACATATTTCTTTGATTAAATACCCAATTAACACTCTGCAAATGTGTAAATAAATATTGTTTCTATTACGCTGCATCACTGCATTCCTTTCTACTCATTATAGTACTGTACTCTTCCATCTATATACCACAGCTCTGCATACAAATGTGTATTTTATTCACTTTATTTGTTATTATCTGTGTGTTGTTGTTGTTGGAAGCTTCTGTCACCAGAACAAATTCCTTGTATGTGCAAACACACGTGGCAATAAAGCTCTTTCTGATTCTGAATTGTTTTGAACTGTATTATTCATTTATTTACATTGACTCTTAGAGCAATTTATTTTAATCAAATGTATTTATTTAAATCATGTTTTTATTTATTTCAATTAAAAGCTTTGTTTATATTGTTATTATTTATTTACAACACATTTTCTTTAATCAATTTATTTACTTTAAACATGTTTGTTAATTTTATTATTCACGAATTAATATATGATTGAAGCATTCATATTTACATCAATTTATTTTTTATTTTAATCTAATGCACTTTTTTTAAAATCATATTCTATTCATTTTAATAAATTATTTTATTCTACTTAAATGTATTTATTTAAATCATGCTTATTTAGTTTCTATTATATTAAATCACTGCATTCTTTTTTTTATAGTACTCTATTTTTAGATGTATTATATATTTAAGTCAAAATGTATTTATTTATTTACATGTTTTATTTATTATTTAAAATAAATGTTACAAATAAATTTAAATTAATTTTATTTAATACATTATTTTATTTTAATCAAATTTATTTCAATCATGTTTTTTTTATTAAGTATTTATTTTATCAAATGTAGTTATCTACATTGTCTTTTTATTGTATTTCAATCAAATGTTGTTTACATAGTTTTTTATTCACTATTTACATCACTTTTTTTTTTTTTTAATCCATTTATTCATTTGAATCAACTTTGTTCATTTAAATACATTTTAATCCATTTTTAAATCTAATTTATTGACTTAGTTTAATTCTATTTTTCATCACACATTTATTTTGACATTGTTTACACAGTTTTTCTCTAATCTTTTGTCCAGACTCACCGGAGAGCGCGCAGAACACACACAGGAGCAGCAGACGCCTCATCTTCATCTTCATCATCTTCATCAGACACACATACAAATGTCCCAGATTGAACCAAAACGGCTAGCTATCATCTGTAGTCCCAGAGCAGGTTGACGTTTGGAAAAAATAAAATAAAACCGCTCTTGTTAAATCTTTCAGATCAGTTTTTTAGAGCGATCTAGTTAATTAGCATCATTTTAATAATCTAATTATGTTTTTTTGTTTTGTTTTCGCAAGACCTAAATAATGAGAGAGAGCAAGCGAGCGCAAATCCAGCTGCCACGGTCTTTCTCTCCGTCTCTGCTGTTTGCTCCGTGAAACTACACTGTGTATGCTATATACAGGGGCGTAGCCATCATTCAGAAGTGAGGGGGACAGAAATGTTATATATACACACACACACACACACACATATATATATATATATATATATACACACACACACACACACATATATATATATATATATATA
>NW_015636356.1:33188-45157 GCF_001515625.1 Sinocyclocheilus rhinocerous
TCCCTCATTAGCAAGCACTTGATGACAGCAGCAAGAAAACAGTGTCCATCTCTCTAGAGGGATGGGTGAATAAAACATGGCACATAGCATTGTATAGATGATGTTCTCTGTCTGCATGGTATAACACTATTTTTCCATGTTTCTTCTTTGCATATGACCCTAGACAGAAGACATAATACAGCGACTGGAACGACTCATATCTGTGCCTGGAACTATATATATATATACACACACACACAGACACAGACACAGACATATATATATGGTCACACTTTAGTTTTGGGTCCAATTCTCACTATTAACTTAACTATTGACTTTTGCCTAAATAAACTATTAATTACTGTTCAGGTATAGGGTAAGATGTAGAATACGGTCACGCATAATAATGCACTAGTAAGTGCTTTATAAATACTAATAAACGGCTAATATAGTAATATGCAAGCAACTAGTTAATAACTAAAGTGTTACAATAAATAAATGTTTGTGTGTGTGTGACTAATAAACGGCTAATATAGTAATATACAAACAACTAGTTAATAACTAAAGTGTTACATTAAATAAATAAATAAATGTTTTGTCAGTGTCTGGTTGTGGTGCCCTGGACTGGCCACTTGAGGGCGCTCTCCCGTTTCTGTGTTACATGTGTTGAACTCCATTTCCCATAGTCCCTTTATTTAGGTCTTGCGAAAACAAAACAAAAAAACATAATTAGATTATTAAAATGATTTTAATTAACTAGATCGCTCTAAACAACTGATCTGAAAGATTTAACAAGAGCGGTTTTATTTTATTTTTTCCAAACGCCAACCTGCTCTGGGACTACAGATGAAGCTAGCCGTTTTGGTTCAATCTGGGACATTTTACATAGAGCGATCTAGTTAATTAACATCATTTTAATAATCTAATTATGTTTTTTTGTTTCGTTTTCGCAATACCTAAATAATTCAGCAGCGAACAAGAACAGGTAGGGGAATACAGCGAGTAAAAAAAAAAAAAACTTTAATTTCTAAAACACAAAAACGTTAAATTAAATGTGTTCAATAATGATTCTATAACGCGGGATGTTTTAAAGATTTATTCACGGGAGGATGTTTGTGAAACCCAGTCAGACAGCAAGCGGCGCACGCGGACCGCAGTACTGCGCGAGTCAGCTCATGAATATTAATGACGCACGCACAATCTTCCTGATACAGCATCCTGTGGCGTAACCTAATTAATATTCATGACGCCGACCTTCCGCTCACAGCAGTAGCGGTGACACTGTCACATGGATGCTGCATTGATGCACCTATAGACTCTATTCTATTCTATAATAAAACAAGCGCCGCGCCATTTTGAATGCATCTATGTGAACACCATAATTACACTTTGTAAACTACACAGACTGTACTGTATATTATATGAGGGGCGGGTCTTCGGAAAGGGGGCGTGTCTCTATTTCTGTTCCGCAGAGCTCCATCACAGTGAACGCAAGGTGAGATTAAAAACACATTCATATTTAATTTCGCTAAACTGATCAGCGCATGATTAACACATCGGATACATGTCTGTAATTAAAGCTAGCGGTTTCTCTGCGCATAGCCGAGTCGTGTTGGATGGGATCTTTGTCGCATGTTGATGTAAACACACATGATCACCTGCTCTCATACGTGCGTTTATAAGCGCTCATAAGCTCTTGATGTGTTGTTATAGCCTGCTATGAGATGCTAGTTCGATCCGGTCGAGCGGATCTGATCTGCGGGCCTGAACCCGTTTTCTGTGAGCATATACCCGTGATATCAGACCCTGGTTCGGCTCCGGCTCTCACCTCCTCCGCGGTCGCGGGTGTTTCTCTCGCCGGCAGGATGGAGCAGCTCGTCGGCCGCAGCGCTCCGCTAGGCCCGGTGCTGCAGGTGTGTTTCCCCAGCGCCCGCGCGTCGGTCCTGGAGAATCTGAACCGGCAGCGCGAGGAGGGTCAGCTGTGTGACCTGTCCATTCAGGTGCAGGGTCAGGTGTTCCGCGCGCACCGGTGTGTGCTGGCAGCCTCATCTCCGTATTTCCACGACCAGGTGAGTACGATTTCACACTGATTTCACACTCTACACATGTAAAGCCTGTGTGAATGCCCTCATTTGCATATTTATGACCGTTTGGTTTTGGCGGTTAGATTTTGACGGTTTGATTTTTTGAATTTGATTGACAGCTTAAGCCCTGATCGTAATCCCGCTTTACCCAGTTAGGTTTGTTTTTGGTGAGCCAGGAAAATTTTCTTAACGGAAATAGAACGTTAGTTTTTGGTTTGTAGAACGTTATTTTAACGTTCCTCTAACCTCTTCACACCGATATGATTACCCCACTGGACGTCAGTAATTATCCAGCCAGTGTTGCCAGGTCAGCGGTTTTTGCCTGGAATGCGAATTTTACCAAGGGAACCCCGCCAAAACACGTGTATTTTAAATCCCTCCGAAATCATATTTACTCTTATAACTATATTAATTTGAAGCATTCAGTCGATAGACGAACGAGTCAATTGGCCAGTAAAACGAAATTACAGCAAATTTTTAAATTCCGCGAGCGAAGCGCGGGCAGGAAATGAAGATGAAACAAACCCACGAATTTATGATTTCTGTTATCACTCTATGCCGAACCCTGGCTTAATGTTATAATTTAAAACGTTTTTTGAATGATCTAATTTCTGTGTTTTAGTAAATGCTGTATTAAACGAATTTCTCTGTATAGGCCATTACACAAAAACATCGGTAACGTTTTCATCGGAAAGATAGTTTACAGGGTTATAAAAATAACCTAAGAATAACCATTAGGGAACGTTCTTTATACGTTATTTTTAGGTTATTTTAAAAACAACCACCCTGCAACATTCTGGGAACGTTATTTTATGGTTGCAAAATAACCTAAAATAACCATTAGGGAACGTTCTTTATACGTTATTTTTAGGTTATTAAAAAATAACCACCCTGCAACATTCTGGAAATGTTATTTTATGGTTGCAAAAAATAAAACCTAAAAAGAACGTTCCTAGAACATTATTTCTTGGTTCAAAATAACAAACAACAACAAAAAAAACCCCCAAAAAACTAACGTTAGGGGAATGTTCTGTGTTTGCTGGGTAGTTGTCTAAAACTGGTACTGTATTTTCATAACGACTGTTAAAAAATACAAATGTACAATAAATGTGAACGTTATTGCGACTGTACGAACACTATGAATATTAATGAGGCAGACATTGAGGAAGTTCATGATCTGAAGTCTGTCGCCGTTCTAGCAGCGGCTATGCACTAAATTGCATACTACAAATCGTACTGTAGCTGCGTTCAAGCTATGTCATAATTACCGTAATTCTGTGATGACAACACGTGACGTTCTACTCAGAGGTAGTGCCAAAGAAGTGCCTAAATGAATCTTGTGGTGGTCAGGTGGTACAGTGGTCACATGGTCTAAGTCGTAGCTCTTAGAACGTCACGTGTTGTCATCTTGGAATTACGGTAATTACGACGTGACGTGAACGCAGTTTATTTTGACAGTATGTACTGTAGGTGAACATTCTGAATGAGTTATAGTTATTAAACCCCAGTAGGGGTTGGTGATTTCGTATGAATTTATACAATTTTTAATAAAAAAACTAAACATGATGGTCCCCCGGTACAAAAACATACTAATGAGATCCTGCGAATTCGACACTAAACGTAAACTCCTTTGAGAGTGTTGGGTCCGGATTCACGGAGGTCTTCATAAGCTTTTAAGTTAAATTGTAATCTGTATGGCGGTTCTTGCCGAAGACTTGCTGATCAACTCGATGAAAAACACCATAAATGCCGTGTTTTTGTGCTGTCGGCATGTTACTGTAATCATAATAAACGCGTGCACTATTTCCGTCGCGACTCCCTTGCGAAAATTAACTATGGTTTCACTACAAATACCATGGTTAAACTGTGATTAGTGAAGTAAAACCATGTTTAATTTTCACTAAGGGGTAGCTTGACAGGTGTTCATCACTCAGCGTCGCGTTTTTTTAATGTGCCGTGTGTCATGCATTTGCGCACCAACTTTTTGCGCTCTTTCGTTGTGTATCTGCGTACGTGTGTGCGTTTTTGTGGTTAAGGCTAGATGGCATACAGCAAAAACTCCCGGGCATGCGCACATCAACATAGCGTAATTTTTCTCACACTGTACAACAATAATTACTATGTTTGTATTGTTGTAAGGGGTAGGTTTAGGATTGGGGTAGGTGTAGACGTTTATAAAACACAATCTAATAGGTAGAAAATTCAATTTAATGTTAGCTTCCGGTTTTTGCTGTATCCCTTCTAGCCACAACCCGTTTTTGTAGAGTTGTTCCTAAATTACAAATTCAGCAAAAAGTCACATCATGCATAATCACAACAGATCATTGTTTAGATTATCTATAGTTGATGTCACTTCAGAAAATTTGCGTTCTTCTTAACATTTTCAGGAATTAAGTTTTGTCTTTAGAACAATCTTAAGTAAAACAAGAAATGTTTTTGAGAATACAAAAATATTTTTAACTTTATTTTAAGGTGAGACACAAAAGGCAAAACCATTGTTTTCTCCATAACGTCTTCTTTCAGACTAATGGAAAGAAAACATCCAAAATACATATTTAAGTGTTTATTTTAATTACACTTAATCTATTTACATCTCTAGATTTCAGTCCATATCTTTAAAGCACTTTTTTCTCTTACATACACCAAACTAAACAGTTTTATTTCTATCTAATCTATATTCTGAAGCTTTCAGAATATGTTCATTTACTCATTCACACTGATTTATACAATTTACTCCTAAAAACATGGTGAAAATGTGTTTGTTTTCTGTCTGTTGACAGTATTTTCTGATTTATGATAAAAGAGAAATCTCAAATCCCCTCTGCAAAAACCTTTAACTCTTAATATGACGACAACATCAAACGGGAATTATGAACCAATGTTCAGATTTCTGTTCTGCAAATGTATGCAAATTAGCACATATTTAATTAGATAATGCTTTACTAGCATATTTAAACTTGAAATACAAAACAATTGTCTTATTGTACTGTGATCTAATCAGCTGGGGAAGTATAGTGATGTCTGTACAAATGGCGTAGCTCTAACTGGAGCGGCTATGAACACTGCGGTTCTGTTGCCAGGTTCTGCTGAAGAACGTCACCACGGTGTCTCTTCCCTCAGTCATGGACCCTCTGGCTTTCGAGAGCGTGTTAAACTCGGCCTACACGGGTCAGCTCAGCATCGTGCGCGACGACATCATCAACTACGTCACGGTGGCCAGCTTCCTGCAGATGTGGCACATCGTGGACAAGTGCACGGACATCCTGAAGAGGTCACGACCTTTGGTTCAGGTCAGCCCCGGCGGGGCGACGTCCTCCAGTCACCAGTCGCCCAGCAGCTCCGACTGCTGCTTCGCCGATCCGGAGGACGGGGAGCGAGCGGTGAGCGAACGAACTCTGGAAAAACGACCGCAAAGTGCGCTACCGCCTCTGGCCACATGGAGGCGTCCGACTCAGAGCAGGTGGAGCAGAAGCAGCCTGACGTTCCCCGTCCGAACGGAGCCCAAATGCGGCCCGAATACGGGAGACGAAGGTTTCCACGCGTTCCCAGTCGCGCCTTTGCCATCCATCGAAACATCGGACTTCGCGAGGCACCGAATCCTCGCTCGCCTCCGAGGAGCGAAGGAAGACGAGGAGCAGCGGAGGATGGAAGCGGATGAAGGAGTCGGAGAGCCGCTGGATGAGGACAAAGTGAGGGTTAAGTGTGAGGAGCACCAGGCCGGTGAGTGGAGCTTCTTCATCACTGCAGTTTAGCGCCCGTCCACCAGGGGGAAACGTGGAGAACCGACGTGTTTTTGACTTGTTGTCTGCTCTTGTCTCCACTCAGGAGCCGTCGTGTCGGACGGACGTCTCAGAGAGAGCGAGAGCGGCGAGACGGACGGACTGTGGAACCAGTGGACTTTGTCAGACGCCAAGCTCCTGGACGAAGACGAGGAGGACGAAATGGACGTCGCGTTCGAGACCTACGACGAGATCGAGAAGGCCACGGGGCAGATTTCCCAGCGTCCTTTGCCACCGCCGACGTCCAACCAGTTGGCGCCGGGAACGTCCGAGCTCTCCTGGGTCTCGCAGTCGTCCTCGTCCTCCCCGTGCTCTCCTCTCTCTGCGACGCCCAAAGTCCACTTCTGTCACTGCGGCAAAGCGTACACGCTGAAGAGCATGCGCGACCGCCACGTGAAAATGCAGCACCTGAACCTGCGTCCGTTCGCCTGCCCCGTCTGCTCCAAGAGCTTCAAGATGAAGCACCACCTGACCAAACACGTCAAGACGCACGGAGGCCTGCGTCCGTACGAGTGCGCGCTCTGCGGTAAGAAGATCGTCTGGAGAGACAGTTTCCTCAAGCATCAGGCTCGCTGCCAGGGTACGACAACGACGACGACGCCTGGCCGTCAAAATGACGACGCAGATGCACCTGGACAAGTGAAGGTGGAACAGGATGATTATTCATTACAGGACGAGGAAATACACTCTTAAAAGTAAAAGTTCCGAAAGAGGTTTTTGCATTGAACATACCTTTCAGTCAACAGTTCTTTTTTTCTTCGTGCGAAGAACCATTTGTGCAATTGGAAGGTTCCGTGGATGTTAAAGGTTCTTTATGGAACCATCAATGCCAATAAAGATCCTTTATTTTTAAGAGTTCACACAAGCTTAAAAGTAAAGTTTCCAAAAGAGAGTTTCTGAAAGAGCCTGTTAGTGATTATTAAAAGAACCATTTTGTTTTAGTGTGAAGAACATTTGAGACCCTGAACCACAAAACCAGTCATAAGGGTCAATTTTCTGAAATTGAGATTTATACATCATCTGAAAGCTGAATAAATAATCTTTCCATTGATGTATGGTTTGTTAGGATCGGACAATATTTGGCTGAGATACAACTATTTGAAAATCTGGAATCTGAAGGTGCAAAAAAATCTAAATATTGAGAAAATCATCTTTAAAGTTGTCCAAATGAAGTTCTTAGCAATGCATATTACTAATCAAAAATTAAGTTTTTATATATTTACGGTAGGAGATTTACAAAATATCTTAATGATCATGATCTTTACTTAATATCCTAATGATTTTTGGCATAAAAGAAAAATGTATAATTTTGACCCATACAATGTATTTTTGGCTATTGCTACAAATATACCCCAGCGACTTAACACTGCTTTTGTGCTGCAGGGTCACATATGAATAATCTAAAGAACCGTTTTCCACTATAAAGTTCTATGGTTTAGTGGTTCTATGGATGTTGAAGGTTCTTAATGGAGCCATTGGCGCCAAACAAAGAACACGCTTTAAAAGTTCCGAAAGGAGTTTCTAACATTGAATGCCATTGAAGAACCATTTTTGGTTCCCCAAAGAACCTGTCAGTGAACCGTTTCTTCTTAGTGTGAAGAACATTTGAATCATCTAAATACCCTTTTCCACTTTTAATACCTAAAAATAAAGTTTTCAAAATGGGATTGCCATTGAAGAACCATTGCCCCAAAGAACCTTCCAATGGTCAGTTCTTGTAAGAATCATTTATCTGAAGATTTCAAAAGCCTAAAGAACCTTTAGTGTTTCCATAGATGCTGAAGGTTCTTCATGAAGCCTTTGGCGCCAAACAAAGAACCTTTATTTTTAAGAGTCTAGACGGATGTTTCCATGAGATCAGTGTTTGTTTATCTACTAAACTTCCACATATGTAGCAGATCTGAATATATTCTAGAAGCACTGTTTTAAGAATATAAAAATCAAGTGTGGATTCCAGAGGTGTTTAGCCGTTTAGATGCTGGTTAACCCTCCTTAACTCACCCGTTAAAAGTCTGACTGAACTGCGTGTTAGACACTGAACACAACTAGACTGTACATAATAATAATAATAATAATGCAGTGTGATTTTTATATTGCCAATAAAAGCATTTTATTAAAATCAGTTGCAGTGTGAAAACTTCAGGGGATGTTTATTTCATTTATAACTTGGTAACACGTTACACAATAAGGTCCAATTAGTTAATGCATTAACTAGAATTAACTAACAATGAGTGATACATTTGTTGCTGTTCGTTTTTAGTCAGCTACATAATGTTAATTTCAACATCTACCGATACATTATTAGCCTCAAAAGTTGCTTCTGTTAATATTAGCTAAGATTATTAAACGCTTCAGACGTATTTTTCTTTGTTAGCTCATGTTAACATTATTGTAAAGTGTTACTTGATTCGTTTGAACAATTCTCAGTGAAATACCCGATATAAATGTTAATAACTGAAGCCAAATCAACAAATATGAGTTCATTCAAATTAAAAGCAACACAACATGACATTTAGAGCACATTCACGAATAACATTGATCAACATCTTTGAGCAAAACTTATACTCCGTGTGCTTGAACTTGTACGGTTCACTTCAATAGTTCTGCGGAGTGACAAACGAAGTTATAAAAGTACAAATCTTCCATGTAGTCTCACAAAAATAATCGTAGAATCTGTAAAATAGACTGCATGTCCACTACCCAGAGACAGCTGTGCAATACTTACATATACATGAATATTTATTAGAATGCATAGTGTCCAATAATAAGTATACACTAAACTTAGTAACACACGTTTCGGGCAAATTCTTGATATGTTACCCAGAAACCATTTGATCAGTAAACTACTAAACATCAGTGCAGAGGTGTTTCAGATCAAACACGAGTCGAGATCGAGGCGTTCCGCTTCTGAACCCGGAGGAATCATGGGTTTCTGAGTCCGAGTCAGTCAGGGTTATTTATACTTATAGTTTTTGTTAATATTTTTGAATTGGATTTAATTTTTATATTTTCTGTTTTCATTTTAATTTCAATTAAAGTTTTAGAATTTTTTTTATAATTTTTTATATTTAGTTTTAATTATTTAGCATAATTATTAAAGCACTTTAATTTAAACCAAATGTTGAAATAGCTGAAATAATTATTTTTAAAATTTTTATTTCAGTTAAAGTGTTGCGCATTTTAGTCGTTTTATTAATAAAAAAAAAAAAACCTTTTATACATTTTTTGTGTTTAAGTTAATGTTTATTTTATTTCAAGTAATTAATTTTTATGCTTTCATTTTAATTTCAGTTAAAGTTTTAGAATTTTTTATCTTTTTTTTTTATTATTTGTTTTTATTTAGTTTTAATTATTTAGCATAATTATTAAAGCACTTTAATTGAAACCAAATGTTGAAATAGCAGAAATAATTATTTTTTTAAATTTTATTTCAGTTAAAGTGTTGCGCATTTTAGTCGTTTTATTAATAAAAAAAAAAAACGTTTATACATTTTTTGTGTTTAAGTTAATGTTTATTTTATTTCAAGTAATTAATTTTTATGCTTTCATTTTAATTTCAGTTAAAGTTTTAGAATTTTTTATCTTTTTTTTTTATTATTTGTTTTTATTTAGTTTTAATTATTTAGCATAATTATTAAAGCACTTTAATTGAAACCAAATGTTGAAATAGCAGAAATAATTATTTTTTTAAATTTTATTTCAGTTAAAGTGTTGCGCGTTTTAGTCGTTTTATTAATTTTTTAAAAAAGTTTATAAATTTTTTGTGTTTAAGTTAAAGTAATTAATTTTTATGCTTTAATTTTAATTTCAGTTAAAGTTTTAGAATTTTTTATTATTTGTTTTTATTTAGTTTTAATTATTCAGTATAATTATTAAAGCACTTTAATTTAAACTAAACGACAAAAATGTTGAAGTATTTTTTAAAATTTTATTTCAGTCAAAGTGTTGTGCGTTTTAGTCGTTTTATAATTTTTTTTAAAAAAAGTATACATTTTTTTTGTTCAATTTTAGTTTAAGTTAATGTTTATTTTATTTCAAGTAATTAATTTTTATGCTTTTATTTATTAATTTTTTGACGAAGACAAACTCATTCATATACGACCCTGTCCATCATTCAATCACACACAGTGATTATAACTTGGCACGATTTAAATATAAGTAAAAATATGTATTTAATCATATCTGAGTGATGCACATTAGCAGATGCAGGGTTTCAGATGTTATGTAGATAAATCAGAAGAAGTAAAGAACATTTAAGGAACAAATTGAAGGGAACTCAATGCATCAATATAGCCTCTAAATGTAAATGTCTTGTATTAGCAACACGTCAACGTTTGAAAATACAACTTCCAACAGATCTCCATTACTTTTTAATTCATTTAACAAACAAATAGTGCAACTAAATAACTCTAACTGACCCTTCTGATCACACTGCAAGAAAGAAGATTTGTTCTTGTTTTATTCATAAAGTCACTTAATTTTGTTCAATTTCTAGGAAAACAGGACTTGCTGTGTTTATTGTGCTCCTCCAGTAAATGTAGCACGATTTAAGGATGTTTATAAAGCGGATAGTTCCGGTGCTTGATTCTGATTGGCTGAGCCGCGTTCGAAGCTGTTGTAAATGACTCTACAAAGTAACATACACCTTTGTTTACGTTTGTGTGTTGCTCGGCAACCACTTTGTTGCAACCACAACTGATTCTGAGGAGCTACATTGTTTGGTGGAAGAATACTGTTTTTATTAATATCATTACACTTTATTTGCTCCGTTTTATTTTGTGAAACCTTACTACGTATATGGAATAACCGTTTTATAAAAGCAATAAGCCCCGTGAAGCCGTGGTTTACAGTGAATTAATAACAGCTATAAATCCACTTTTTGCGATGCATGCAACATTTAATGTCATGGATTTAAGACTTTCTGCTCAAATTTAAAAACCTTTTAGGCCTTAAATTTGTGAAAACGTAACGCAAGTAAATTAAAAACGCGTCTGAACTGATTAAAACACAGTGTTTCGTTGAGGAAACCCGTGAGAGCTCCAGGTTCATCCCAGCGGCTCAGAGAGGTGTAGTTCACGTCTCAGATGCATGATGGGAATGCAGAACGTCACATAACATCATGTGTGAGAGTAAAAAAAGCTTGTGCTGTTCAGAATAAAGCTAATTCCAGTTGAAATCACATTGATGTGTGATATGTTTAGTTTCACGATGTTGCAAAGATATAATGCAAATGGTTCTAGTTTGAGCCACGTTTGGCAGATGTGAGTTAATCACTTCAAACTAAACTAAAATACACTTCATTCTTCACCAAACGTTTCCGCAGAAAAACATGCTGCTAAAATCTAAACCAGAGAAAATATTAGTGCAAACAAACAACAGAAAGGTAAAGAGAGGCCCGTTCACACCGAGAACAATAACTACAACAGTATTCAGGATTAAAAGACTATTAATCTTCAGTAATATTATAGATTAAACAGCACTGACACTAATAATCATAACTGATGAATGTTCTTGTTTATTTCTGGGAAGCTGCTTTGAATCGGTCTGTACTGTAGAAAGTGCTGTAGAAATACACGTGACTTGATTCTAATTGAAAAAAAATAATTGAAGCTGATTCCTATCGTTCCTCTGTGTTGCTATCGTTATAATTGTAGTGTGGAGTGATTATTAAAACTAATTAAACTATCGTTAGAGTTATCGTTCCTGCTGTGAACGGACCTTTACAATAGTGTTAGTGATAAAGAGAGAGAAACTCAACTCATGCGCGTTATAACGTCTATCTCTAGATTAACTAGCTACTAATTGCTACTCTACTGTGGTTTAATGATTTTTTTCATTACTCTGATGATGATGATGATGTTTACCGCGTGAACGTTTGTTCTTTTGCCTGATTTCTTCACTTTGCCAATATAAATGTCGTTGTTGTCGTGCAGATGGAAAGCCTGTCATTTTGAGTTTGGATGATTCTTCTTCTTCTTCTTCTCATCATCATCATCATCGCTTAAGAAGAGCAACGGAAACATTCCCAGAATGCATCCGATAGTGATGCCGATGGCTTTACCCTGAAAACACACACACACACACACATTCCTGTGCAGTCTCACACACACCTGTGCACACTCACACA
>NW_015636356.1:45171-60826 GCF_001515625.1 Sinocyclocheilus rhinocerous
GCAAACTCTCACACTCACACACACGCAAACTCACACACACACACACACACACTTCCACACGCGCGTCTCACCATGTGTGAAGTGACTCTGGTCTGCCACATATCCACTTGTTTCGGTGTGAGATCAGGGATCTGCATCCCAAAGCGCGCAGCCAGAGCCTCCACGTAACCTGCTAAACTACACACAGCATTACTAACACACACCACTAGTTCACCCGCACACTAGTTCACACGGTTAGTGAAGCGGTTTACCCGAGTCCAGCCAGATCAGACACCAGATTCCCCAGAGCCGCCGCTGAAACACAAAGACCATCAGTGAAGCTTCTGTGTGACTAACTACTGGACGAATCTCACAAGAACCAGATTTCATTCCAGATTAAAGGAACTTATATTTAGCATGAAATATACCAATAAAGATGGTTTAAAGGAACATTTACACTTTTTGCATTGTGACTTTTCAATTTCATGACGATTAAAACACAAATGATTTATTTCAAGCCCCAAAATCAGCAATAATATAACACGTCCTGACATATTACTTAAATTTATGCTAAATTTAGATCAGCATACGTTAAAATCAGTACAACAGATAATGCATCAATACTTCAGATTTTATATAAGATCACATTAGATCAGGGTTTCCCAAACTGGAGTTCTTGAGTTTATGAAAAGTTATTAATTAAATAAATACAATTAAAATAAAATGCTTACTAAAAAAAATTATATATTTTATTTAAAATAAATTAAAATGAAGATGCATAACTTTAAAATACAAACAATCCAAAATAAATCATCACTAAAAGTATATGAAATTTCATTTTAAAAAACAGAAAAAACGTTTAAAAACAAAATAAAATGCTTACTAAAAACAATATTTTATGTGAACTCAAAATGTTAACAAAAAGATTAGATATTTTATGTAAAATAAATAATATAAATAACTTAATGTAAAAATAAAAACAATTAAAATAAAACAAAAAATGAGAATTATTTTATTTGTTTAGCTGCATGTCATGTAAGCATTAACCGACATCAGAGAACTGTGAACAAGTGAACATGTCATTAAATTATTTAAATATGAATTCAAAAAAATTTATTAATATTTAAAAATAATATATTTTATCTAAAAGGGTTTTGGCTGATAAAAAAAAAAAAAAACAGGAATCCCTGATCTACAGTAATGAGAACTGGCTATATGTGCTTTAACTGTCATGATTTTATATATGTGTGTATATATTTATTTCAATAAACTTAATGGCCTTAAACATTTTGTTTAAAAAAATAATAAGTATTCTAGAACTTTTTGTCTTCTGATTTGGCATGAAATGTGAACTAAACATGTTCTAAACAGGTTTCATGAGATTCACCCACATAATAGTCACTGCTGACAAGAGAGACAATACCAGAATAAAACAAAACCTGTTCTGACTAGTGTGTGTGAGTGTGTGAGTGTGTGTGTGTGTGAGTGTGCGTGTGTGTGTGTGTGTGAGAGAGAGAGAGAGCGAGAGAGAGAGAGAGTGAGTGAGTGAGTGTGTGTGAGAAAGTGTGTGTGTGTGAGAGAGAGAGAGAGCGAGAGAGAGAGAGAGTGAGTGAGTGAGTGTGTGTGAGAAAGTGTGTGTGTGTGAGAGAGAGAGAGAGCGAGAGAGAGAGAGAGTGAGTGAGTGAGTGTGTGTGAGAAAGTGTGTGTGTGTGAGAGAGAGAGAGAGCGAGAGAGAGAGAGAGTGAGTGAGTGAGTGTGTGTGAGAAAGTGTGTGTGTGTGAGAGAGAGAGAGAGCGAGAGAGAGAGAGAGTGAGTGAGTGAGTGTGTGTGAGAAAGTGTGTGTGTGTGAGAGAGAGAGAGAGCGAGAGAGAGAGAGAGTGAGTGAGTGAGTGTGTGTGAGAAAGTGTGTGTGTGTGAGAGAGAGAGAGAGCGAGAGAGAGAGAGAGTGAGTGAGTGAGTGTGTGTGAGAAAGTGTGTGTGTGTGAGAGAGAGAGAGAGCGAGAGAGAGAGAGAGTGAGTGAGTGAGTGTGTGTGAGAAAGTGTGTGTGTGTGAGAGAGAGAGAGAGCGAGAGAGAGAGAGAGTGAGTGAGTGAGTGTGTGTGAGAAAGTGTGTGTGTGTGAGAGAGAGAGAGAGCGAGAGAGAGAGAGAGTGAGTGAGTGAGTGTGTGTGAGAAAGTGTGTGTGTGTGAGAGAGAGAGAGAGCGAGAGAGAGAGAGAGTGAGTGAGTGAGTGTGTGTGAGAAAGTGTGTGTGTGTGAGAGAGAGAGAGAGCGAGAGAGAGAGAGAGTGAGTGAGTGAGTGTGTGTGAGAAAGTGTGTGTGTGTGAGAGAGAGAGAGAGCGAGAGAGAGAGAGAGTGAGTGAGTGAGTGTGTGTGAGAAAGTGTGTGTGTGTGAGAGAGAGAGAGAGCGAGAGAGAGAGAGAGTGAGTGAGTGAGTGTGTGTGAGAAAGTGTGTGTGTGTGAGAGAGAGAGAGAGCGAGAGAGAGAGAGAGTGAGTGAGTGAGTGTGTGTGAGAAAGTGTGTGTGTGTGAGAGAGAGAGAGAGCGAGAGAGAGAGAGAGTGAGTGAGTGAGTGTGTGTGAGAAAGTGTGTGTGTGTGAGAGAGAGAGAGAGCGAGAGAGAGAGAGAGTGAGTGAGTGAGTGTGTGTGAGAAAGTGTGTGTGTGTGAGAGAGAGAGAGAGCGAGAGAGAGAGAGAGTGAGTGAGTGAGTGTGTGTGAGAAAGTGTGTGTGTGTGAGAGAGAGAGAGAGCGAGAGAGAGAGAGAGTGAGTGAGTGAGTGTGTGTGAGAAAGTGTGTGTGTGTGAGAGAGAGAGAGAGCGAGAGAGAGAGAGAGTGAGTGAGTGAGTGTGTGTGAGTGTGTGTGTGTGAGAGTGTGTGTGTGTGTGTGTGAGAGAGTGTGTGTGTGTGTGTGTCTATACCTGCCATGGTGGATATTCCCAGGGTCAATCCGATGGACAGTTCAATCTGAGTGCCCTTAAAAAACAACACCATATGCATCATTAGAGACGAACACAAAGAGTCTTTGAATAAATCCAAGATCTAAATACAAGAAAATGACTCCAGGGCTCAACGCTAAGGATTTTTTCCATCGGTCCGGTGGTTCAGATGTTTACTTGCCCTGCCAGTATTTTCTTGCACTCACAGCTCTGATGAGAAAAGCTGAATCTCTTGATTCACACACAGACAACAATCAGAACACCTGTGTTTACTTTTTCTAAACAAATAATCTGCATCAACACTTCCCGGTTCTTATGGCAAAAAAGGCTGTTTTAAATAAGTTTAAAATAAAATAAATGTAAAAAGTATTAATACTACTGTTTTGGCATATACATACTGTAAATGAGAAAAAAAGTTAATTTTAATCAAGTGCAATATGAATTTTATGCGTTGGCCTGTACTGTGTGTTTGCTATATTACACTCATATTATTGGAAAGTTACTCCCTTACCTGCATCAATTTTTTATCATGGTCATTATATAAAGTGGTTCAACATATTACAGCCATGTTACTCTGCAATAAATAGGATAAACATATGAAAGATGATGTTTATCCCGGATCTGCTCTCTCGCATCTGCATGCACAAGTGCACAAGTGAGTTTTGCTACAGGAATATCGCGGAAGGAGTATAAAAAGTCAAAGCAAATTGAAAGATTCAGCTTTTCACATCACAGCTCTGAGTGTAAATTAATATGACCAGTTCTCACATTCAAATCAACAAGCTCTCGAGTTTTGCTGCTTTTTTACCTTCATAGTCTACACACTTCATAATATTTCCACACAAATTACATTTTGGAAAATGACTGCAGTGCGGTTTGTGTGCAAGCCCGTTTCCATCACTGAATAAAAAATAAAAATGGTAATTGCGACTTTTCATCTCACAATACTTCAGAATTGCGTGATATAAACTCAAAATTCTGAGAAAAAAAATGTCTTTTTACCCCTCAGAATTGGACTTTGTAACTTGCAATTGCGAGTTTGTATCTCTATAAATATATCTATTTTTTCCTCGCAATTCTGACTTTTTTTTTCGCAATTCTGACTTTTTTTCCCGCAATTCTGACTTTTTTTTTCGCAATTCTGACTTTTTTTCCTGCAATTCTGACTTTTTTTTCCGCAATTCTGACTTTTTTTCCTGCAATTCTGACTTTTTTTTTTCCCAATTCTGACTTTTTTTCCCCCAATTCTGACTTTTTTTCCTCGCAATTCTGACTTTTTTTCCTGCAATTCTGACTTTTTTTCCTCCCAATTCGACTTTTTTTAACTCACAATCGCGAGTTATAATGTCCAATTCTGAGGGAAAAGACTATTTTCGCAATTCCGATTTTATAACATGCAATTACGATTTTATATCACGCAGTTCAAACTTAATAACTTGCAACTGCCCAGCTTTACCACATATAAATGTCAAGCAGTTAAACAGCCCACCTTTTGAAGATGTAGCCAGAGATCTAAATGCACTGAGCTTCCAAAAGCAAACTGCTTCAGATAGTTCTGTGGGAGAGAACAACACAATTGGTCGTGAAATATGACTTGAAATTTGTATGAACTCTTAAACTTGTTCAAAAACATGAGAGTACAGTCAAACTTACACTGAGTCCTTTGGCAAACACAGGCTCTGTCAGGAATTCAGAGAGCATTTTAAGCACTGCAGCTCCCTGAAATGACAAACATATGAAATGCATTTATCTCTGACTGGACTGAAACTACCCTGACTGCTTTATGACTTTATTTGCAGTCCCTCAAGAGATCGCGCTTTTGGTGGTCTTTCGAAATTCCACAATATCAGAGCTCAAGCTGAAACCCAACATAGATCCAACATGAAGATCCAAAACATTTTTTAATGTTGTAATCTATTCAATTGTTATGAGTGGTTGCCAGGGTGTTGCTAGGTGGTTGTTGGGGTGTTCTGAGTAGTTATTCGCAGCTCATTACTATCTTGTTGCAGAATGCTTATCAACCTGTTTGCTATGCAGTTGGTATGTGGTCGGTAAAATGTTCTTAGTGTGTCACTGTCTGGTTGCCGTGGTATTCTGAGTGTTCTTGGAGTTTTCAGTCGAGTTTCTAGAGTGTTCTTCTTGGATTCTAGGCTTTGCTAATTTGCTAGGTCTCATGATAGTGCAGTAGAGTTTTGTACCTTGCTGTAGGAAATTGTGTTGAACATTTCGCTAATTTCTGAGGGTGTGTTGACCCCTTCTTCCTTTCGGGAAGAGGGGGTGAGAGGAGCTCAAGCTATCCACAGCAAACGCTCTTTGCAGGTCATACAGAATGATCTGGTCTTTCTGGTGAGGGATAGAGTTGATTGTCAATTACATCAGTTACAAGGTGTGACTCTTCTATTTATTTAGCTGCACTGCAGCATGCAATACTACATCCTCTCTCAAAGGTGAAGTGTGTAACTTCTGCACCACTAGTGGCTATAAACGGAACTGCAAAAATAATTAATGTTTCCAGGTTTACCAAGTTTGTTTGTTTGTTTTCAGGGCATATGGTAAACCTGAAACATTTATGAAAAAGTACCTATTGATTTATTTATTTATTTAGAAGGCAAACAAGTTTTTGGTAAACCTGAAATTTTAATAATAAATATTTAATTTATTTAAATGAAAAATGAATGAATGAATGAATAGATAGACAGATAGACAGATCTTTGTAAACCGGGAAACATTTACTATTTTAGCAGTTCTGTTTATAGCCACTAGTGGTGCAGAAGTTACACACTTCACCTTTGAGAGAGAGGATGATGTATTGTTGCATGTTGTTGTTCAGCTAAATGTATTGAAGAGACACACCTTGTAACATGTAATTGACAATCAACTCTGTCCCTCGCCAGAAAGACCAGACCATTCTGTACGACCTGCAAAGAGCGTTTGCTGTGGATAGCTTGACTTCCTCTCACCCCCTCTCCCGAAAGAAGGAAGAGGTCAACACACCCTCAGAAATCAGCGAAATGTTCAGCACCATATCCTACAGCAAGGTATAAAAATCTACTGCATTATCATGACAACTAACAACTTAACAGTGCCTAAAGAAACAATAAAAACAATCTAGCAACTGGATAGCAATGGACTAGCATTCATTCTAAATACTTAGAACATTGTAACAACCTTTAGTTTGGGTTTCAGCTTGAACACTGATATTGTGGAATTGCGAAAAGCCACCACTCTAGAGAGGTTGCAAATAAAGTCATAAAGCAGTCAGGATAGTTTCAGTCCAGTCAGAGATAAATGCATTTCATATGTTTGTCATTACAGGGAGCTGCAGTGCTTAAAATGCTCTCTGAATTCCTGACAGAGCCGGTGTTTGCCAAAGGACTTGGTGTAAGCCTTACTGTACTCTCCTGTTTCTGAACAAGTTCCAGAGTTCATGCAACTTTCGTGCCGTATTTCATGACCTGATAGTACAGTTGTGTTGTTCTTCTCCCGCAGAACTATCTGAAGCAGTTTGCTTTTGGAAGCTCAGTGCATTCAGATCTCTGGGACCACCTTCAAAAGGTGGGCTGTTTAACTGCTTGAGATTTATATGTGGTAAATGATGGTCAATTGCAAGTTATTAAGTTAGAATTGCATGATATAAAGTCCTAATTGTGTGTTATAAAATCAGAATTGCGAGATATAAACTCGCAATTGTAAGAAAATAGTATTTTCCCTTAGAATTGGACTTTACAACTCATAATTGTGAGTTTATATCTCACAATTCAGAAAAAGTCAGAATTGCAAGAAAAAAGTTTATATCACAATTTTTCTCACAATTGCGAGTTTATATCTTGCAAATCTAAGAAAAAAAAAGAGAATTGCAAGATAAAATGTTCGCAATTCATCGCAAGTCTGATTTTTTTTCTCGCAATTGCAAGTTTATAATTGCAAAAAAGTCAGTTTATATCTCACAATTCTGACTCTATAATTTGCAATTGTGAGTTCATATCTCACAATGCTGAGAAAAAAAGTCAGAATTGCATGAAAAAAGTCCGTTTATATCTCGCAATTCTGATGTTTTTTCTCACAATTGAGTTTATATCTCGCGATTCTGACTTTATAATTTGCAATTGCGAATTTATATCTCTTAAAGTCAGAACTGTGAGATACAAACTCGCAATTGTAAGAAAATTGTCTTTTTTTCCTTCAGAATTGGACTTTATTTCTCGCAATTATGAGTTTATACCTCACAATTCTGAGAAAAAAATCTTTTTCGGAGAAAAGGTTTTTTTTATTGCAATTGCGAGTTATATAATAAATAAAAAAAATAAAAATAAAATATAAGAAATAAAACTTTCTTTAACTTGATTGTTAATAAAGAAAATGATACTTGAGTCATGTTGTAGTTACATAGTTGACTAGTTAAATGTAAAAAAAAGAAATAAAAATTTAAATCGTAAATCAGTCAAACGTTCTGAAAAAAAAATAAAATAAATCGAGCCCTAATATGTGGTGTAGTAAACACTGTAAAACTTTAAGGAACTGTTCATTTTCACTTCTCAACCAGGCAGTAGATCAAACTCCAGGAGTGAAACTACCGTATAGTGTTCATGAGATCATGAACCGCTGGATACTACAGATGGGTTTCCCAGTAATCACTATTGACACTCGAACAGGGAACGTCAGCCAAAAGCACTTCCTTCTAGAGCCTGACGCAGTGGTGGATAGGAAATCTGAATACAAGTATGTTGTCAAACATCATCATTGTAATATAACATTTCCAGATCCTCTGAAAACCCTTCTTATAAGTCTAACTGCTGTGTTAAACCTCAGCTATGAATGGTTTGTACCCATCAAATGGATGAAGAAACACCAGGTGCAGGACCAGCTGTGGCTTCTGCAGAAATCAGGTGCCTTAAACCTTGTTAAGTCACTTTATACTTTTCATCTACCTCAAGATCTTGCAACAGGTCTTGCACACTCTCGCTCAGCCAATAAAATCGCAGGTCACTCGGTTCTTAAAGTTATGGGTCTCTGCACTCCAACGCAAGGGCATTTGGCCAATCTGTAGCAGGCAAAGAGTCAATCGTTATTCTACAGGGGGCTGGAGATGCATGAAATCCTGGATTTTGGAAATTTGATTTGTTTTTTAGAAGACAAGGGAGTGAAGCTTACAAAACTATTCTGGCTCGAGAGAAAGCTTTGAGTGCATGTATTTGCTTTTACATTTACTGAAGACCAACAGAAAAGTGTTTGACCATGTAAAACTGGAATTCTCACTTTTTTTCTCAATTCTCACTTTTTTTTTCAATTCTCACTTTTTTTTTTTAAATTCTCACTTTTTTTCTCAATTCTCACTTTTTTTTTCAATTCTCACTTTTTTTTTTTAAATTCTCACTTTTTTTCTCAATTCTCACTTTTTTTTCTCAATTCTCACTTTTCTTCTCGCAACCGACTTTTTTTCGCAATTCTCACTTTTTTTTTCTCAATTCTCACTTTTTCTTGCAATTCTCACTTTTTTTTAAATCGCAACTGACTTTTTTCTGAATTCTGACTTTTTTCTGAATTCTGACTTTTTTTCTTCGCAATTCTGACTTTTTTCTGAATTCTGACTTCTTTTCTGAATTCTGACTTTTTTTCCTCGCAATTCTGACTTTTTTTCCTCTCAATTCTGGACTGCAGAACTCTATATTGTGTTGACGTGACTCACGGCGGCGATCATGATGGCGTTATCCAGGAAGCCGAAGCCGATGAAGGGAATGGCGTTGTGCAGGAGAACTAGAAAGCCGCAATTTTTTTCCGCAATTCTGACTTTTTTTCCCGCAATTCGGACTTTTTTTCCCCCGCAATTCGGACTTTTTTTCCCCCGCAATTCTGACTTTTTTTTTCCGCAATTCGGACTTTTTTTTGTTCGCAATTCGGACTTTTCTTTTTTCGCAATTCTGACTTTTCTTTTTTCGCAATTCTGACTTTTCTTTTTTCGCAATTCTGACTTGTTTTTTTCGCAATTCTGACTTGTTTTTTCCCGAATTCTGACTTTTTTTTCCTCACAATTCTGACTTTTTTTCCTCGCAATTCTGACTTTTTTTCCTCGCAATTCTGACTTTTTTTCCTCGCAATTCTGACTTTTTTTCCTCGCAATTCTGGACTGCAGAACTCTATATTGTGTTGAGGTGACTCACGGCGGCGATCATGATGGCGTTATCCAGGAAGCCGAAGCCGATGAAGGGAATGGCGTTGTGCAGGAGAACTAGAAAGCAGAAGATCCAGAGCTGAGAGAAACATCACTGAATGAGTGAAAGAGCCGAGAGAGACGTGAACTCACTGTATCTGAGCTGCGCTGTCGTCGGCGGAGACGATTCCTCCGAGTCTGAAAGCACAGACATCAGATCAGTTATGTGATGCAGCTTCAAATATAAAACACACAAATATAAAACACACAAACTAGCAGTGAGAAAATATTTTCATTAACTAAAATAAAAACAAGAATGTGTCTATGTGACTTGCTTATTCTTTTTTTTTTTACTTAAGTAGAAGTTATTTAATTTTATTGCCATGTCAGCATCTTCATGACAAAAACATACAAGAGTTACATAAAAACAAAATAAAACCAAGCAAACACAAAAATACAATTTTTTTTTGTTTTTTTAATGATGATGATAAAAAAAATCTAAAATCCTTTCTGGTCAAATCTTTCTTTTTTACTTAAGTTTATACTAAATTTAACTTAGCATAAATTATTATTCAATTGTATAGCTAATTTTAAAAAAAAATTCCAACCCAAAATTTTTTTTATATTTTATTTGAGATGAAAATAAATAAAACAAACAATTTGTAGGCCTATACTATATTATTTATTGATAAATCAATATTAATATAAATAATGTAAAAACACTTACTAAAAAAAAGATGAAATATTTGATTTGAAATAGAAATAAAATACAAAACATAATTTGTATACTATATTATTTATTGATAAATCAATATTAATATAAATATATCAATGGTGATGATGTCATAATTGATCCTTTATACACTGATCAATTGATCTTTCTATATATATATATATATTCATTTTTACTTGAAATAAAATACGTATAACTTCAAGATTTCTAATTTATTTAGATTTTTTTATAAAATATCTGTTGCCGAGTTGTTGGTGTTAATAATTCAATTATACAAATAAAATAAAACGCTTACTAAAAAGATAGTTTATTTTAAATAATAAATATATAAATAAATAAAATGTGAGCTCACATTTTAATAATATTAAAAAAAAACAATTTAGAATTTTTTTCAAATTGCTTATTTTTTTTATTTTCCTTATCAATTATTACTATTGTTACGATTGTTTTTTTTTAAATTTCCTCTCCATTCCTCAACATTTATGTTCAGTACATGTCTTCTGAATGCTTTCTCGTCATGTAAATGCTAAACTATGATAAACCTACAGTCACATATCCAGAGCTCCAGATGAGCTCAAATAGTTCTGAAGTTCATAAGAGGTCAAAGGTCACACCCTCACCTCTGACCTCACAGTCTTGCATATTTTTTTTATTTTCCTTATCAATTATTACTATTGTTACGATTGTTTTTTTTTAAAATTTCCTCTCCATTTCTCAACATTTATGTTCAGTACATGTCTTCTGAATGCTTTCTCGTCATGTAAATGCTAAACTATGATAAACCTACAGTCACATATCCAGAGCTCCAGATGAGCTCAAATAGTTCTGAAGTTCATAAGAGGTCAAAGGTCACACCCTCACCTCTGACCTCACAGTCTTGCACACATTCAGCTCTCGTCTGAGTGTGAATATACACACTTCTCTAGTGTACAGCAAGCAGTGAGTGAATCAGGAGATCAATACACTGATCACACGCACGCGGAGCCAGAGCCGTGTTTATACTGAACACAGCAGAAAATCCGGTTTAAGAGAAGAACAGGATCAGAATCACACAGTGAGTGGATGAGGGAAGGTCAGTCACATGACTCGCGTCACCATAGCAACAGCAGCTTCCTGAATAAACACTGCGCTTATTACACACAACAAGACAGTGTCTGGTTTCAGTGTGAGAGAGGAACACATCTCATAATCAACTAAAACAGAAAAAACACTTGAAATAAAATGAAATACATTAAAAAAAAAAAAAAACTTATTTTATTTTGGCTGTTTGGCAAGGCAACATATTTCTCACTTTCATTTAGTTAAACTAAAAGTGAAATACACTATATACAGATATTTGAAAAAAAAAAAAATTACAAAAACTAAAACTTTAACTTTAAAATATATTAATAAAAATTATAATAGTACCTAAATGATACTAAAATAATTTAATATATATATCTAAATGTGCATAATTATGTGAAAGGTGATCATGTGATGCAATACATAAATGCAAAATAGTATCCTATAATATAAAACGTTACAATGAGCTAATTATAATATTTAAATACTATCATATAATTTATTATAATTTTATATGTTAATAAAGCAATATTATATATTATTAATGAATGTGATTTTATATATATATATATATATATATATATATATAACATTGAAATATTACAATATTGTAAAAGAAAATATTAAAAGAGATGTATTATGTATAAAAGGTGATCATGGTTTATACACACACACACATATATATATATATAAAATGGAGCCTTACTTTACATTAAGGCTCCATAATTTAACATTACTTTATTAGTTAAATTAAACTGCCAATAAAAAAATATTCTAAAGCAGTTATTAATCTTAGTTAATTTCAACATTTAATTACAACATTCTTTAACTGTAACATGAACTAACAGCTGTATTTTTTTCTTTTTCGCAAAGAATAACAACTTCTGTAACAAATGTAAATTGCTCATTGTTAATGCATTAAATGAGACCTTATTGTATTGCTCTTTATAAATCTTTTGCACTTTAATCTGTTCGAAACACTTACTTTATACATGTTTGTGTAATGCTTTATGTCCAGTTATTTATGTTGTGTTAAAAAGTTCAAACCTGTTATATTATGGCAACACGGTTTTGCAACTTGGTGATACGGTATACCGCGATAAACGCTTCTGCAATTAACGCGACATGAAAATGTGATACCGTCACACCCACACACTACTACAGCGCAAGCAGGCTGGGGTCGTGGCGTTACCTTCGGTGCTGGACTCGAAGCTCTGCAGCTCCTTCAGTAAGCAGCTCCGGTTCGCCGGGCTCAGGCTGTACACGAACTCACGCGCCTGGTTCGGGAGCTCCAGCTGCGCCGGGCTGATCTCGCGTCGGTGTGTCCCGAGGAACCGGGCGTGCAGGTGACCCGGACCGGGCGTGTGACGGGCCACGAGCGCACGCACCGCAGCCAGCCGGATCATCGCAGCGCAGAGACTCACTGGAACCCAGAACACGCTGTTAAACACGAACGAGGCGACGCTAGAGCGTTAGCATGAAAACACGAACCGCGCCTGTCATGCTGTCAGACACTCCGCGGTGTATGGGGTGTGATAACTGCACTTACTTCTCTAGCTAAGCAGACAATCGTGCCCGGACCAAAATAACCCGATCCGCCTGCACCTGCCTTTCCATTCCTACCGTAAGAAACGCACGGGATTCCTCTTACGCGATATTTTTAGGCGTTATGATTCATCGTTGTGTTCAAAAACGCGTGAGACTTTCCACACGCTCTGACGCGCGTCGCGGTCATGTTGCATGATGGGAAATGTAGTCCCGCGCGGCAGATGCGTCATGGGAAATGTAGTCGATGACGAGGCTGGATTCGGAAAACTACGGAAGCCCGTTTCAGCCATGTAATAAAAAACATGTTTGGTAGGTCATAGTTATGAGAGGAAAAGTCCAAATTATTTGTTTAAGTCGAAATTATGACATAGAAAACATAATTATGAGATAAAAAGTCAAAATTATGAGTTTAAAAGTCGAATTATGTCATACGATGTCAAAATTATGAACTGAAAAATCGAAATTATGACATAAAAAAATTGTAATTAGATAAGTGAAAATTTACTTTTTATTAAATTATGAGAATAAAGTCATATTTTGAGAATATTCGGAGTCAAAATTACGAGAATAAACTTGTAGCAATAGAATAGTCTTATATTAAACTTTTATTATTTTGATAATAACATCTAAATTACGAGAATAAAGTCTTTTATAAGATTAAAGTCAAGATTAGAAGACTTGACTTTATTCTTGTCATAACCTTAATTATTTTTTTTTTTTACATATCACTAAAACACTGTCATACTAAGTCATAATTATGAGATTAAAACAAATAAAAATTATGATAGTTTTACATTTTCTCATAAATGACTTTTTGTCATAATTATGACTTTAAAGTCTTAATTTCAATTTTTTATCTTGTAATAATTACTTTAAAGTCATAATTTTGATTTACCAAAGCATTATTTTTTATTATTAAGTGGCTGAAATGGGCTTCCATAGAAAAAGTCACAGAATTTTAAATCATATAAGCATTAGTCATGCCCTTTAAAGGCATTTTACACTTAACGATTTTAGAACAGCACCATGTGGTCTTCTCATGCATCTAAATGTTCAGATTTAAGTGAAATAAACATAATGATAACTGAATGGCATTAAAAACATGTGAGAAAAAACAAACCACAACAAAGACGTTCAAAAAATATAATCAAGTGCAAAGTTCCAGATCACTTCGAACATAGAACTTTAGCTTAATTATTTTATTTACAAAAGAACTAAAGCAGATTATGTATTTACATCAGTCCTCTTGGCAAATCAACAGTTTAACCTGAAATCAAACACGCATCTAATCATGGAGTTACTGCATTCGACAACAACACCAGAAATCAGAAAACACCAAGCCTGTGTTTTGATGAAACGTGTTAATTGCATTGTAAAATGTGCCTGGAAGGTCAAAAAAGCAACACCGTATGATACTATCAGATATTGAGGAGGGTTGAAAAATGCTGCCGGAGAGCGTAATATATCGCAGTCAAACTGAGATTAACAGCTTTCTCCAGTGGACAACTGTCAAACGTCAGTGTATCATTCTTTTATTACATGTACAATAATGTACACAATTATAAGAGAGGTCACACAAGAGACCAGTAGTGATCATATCGAGGTATACTGCGATTACAGTAGCACTCGTTATCGTTCAGCCAAACATGATCAAGAGCATTCCAGAAAAAACACAAGATCAGCCCTTTTATACGAACACAAAAGAAATTAAAAAGCATAACGTCCCTGATCTCGCGAATCGTTTTTAATTTAAATATCCACGCTGCTTCAGTTGGAGTCCGTGTCGTCGTTAATGTACTCTTCCTCTATGAGCGTCATGCCCGGCTGCGTCCCCCACTCCTCCTCGTCGTACTCGATGCTGTCGTTGTCCTCCAGAAGCTCGTTTTCAGGCTCCGCCCCTCCGGCGGCCCCGCCCCCATCCGCCCCACCCTCTTCTCCCTCAAACTCCGCCCTCTCCTGCCCCGGCGCGGCGTAGCCGTTGTTATTGGAGAATGCGGCGCGCTCGTGTCCGTCGTCCTCGATGTAGACGTGCTGGTGGCACATGGGACACGTGTCTTGAATATACAGCCATTTGCGCAAACACAGCGCGTGGAAGTAGTGGTGGCACGGCGTAATGCGCGCGGACGCGGCGAACTCCTGATAGCAGATCGCGCAAACGTCCTCGATCTCCCTCAGCGGCGCGCCTTTGACCTCCGGGAGCGAGTTGATCTTCTTGACGGCGGTGCGACGGTTGATAAACGTCTTCCAGCCGTTCTTCGCCTGCAGGTAGATGTTGAAATACGCGTGCAGGCACATCATGCACGCGCGGATTTTACTTCCCGACTCGAACATCATCGTATACGCGCCGTTTCCGAACATGATCACGCCGAAGACGAACTCGACGATGTTGCCGGTGGAGCGCACGTAGTAGACATAGTCGTCCAGCTTCTCCCAGAGCACGTTGTAGAAGCCGTCGATCATGAATAGAGCGTAGACGGTGAGCGAGACGAGGACTTTGAGACAGAGCTCCACGCAGAACGCGGTGACGGCGAAGAGCCACGTGTTTAGCACGTAGTGATGCCATAGAACATAGCTAAGCAGGACGGGGAGAGCGAAGAGGACTAGCGACACCAGCAGCACGGGAACATGTCTGCGCACTGAGGAGACGTGCGAGGCGCTTAGCGACATTAGCACCGGATCCGTCATTCCGTGGATGAAATGTAGAATCGCGGTTAGCAGAAGGCACATATTCCGGCTAAGCCGGATCAGTCGCTCTTCGGGATCCAGTCCGCTTAATCCCGTCTGCAAAGCGAGGATGAAGAACAGCACTGGCGCGACAAACCCCAGCCGCTTATCCTCCTCCTCGGTTGAGCCGATGAACGCTAAGATGCTAAGTCCCAAGTAATGCGCGAGCGACGAGATAACTGCGCTCATTCCCAACACGGTGAGCATCGAATCGCAGCCGCTGATGATCAAGTTGCTGGTCAAGTCCCAAAACAAGTCCCAGCCGAGCTGCAGGCCGCTTTCCGAGCGAACCACGCGCACTACGTACACTAGTATGACTGCTTGCGCCGTCATGCGCGTTAGCCAGAAGACGCGCAGGATGTCGGGGAAGCGTATGCGCTTCCAGGTGTCCTCCAGCAGCAGCTGCAGGCCGTAGATGCGGTACATGTGGCGCAGGAGTAGATAGACGTAGCGGCACGAGTAGTAGAACCACTTCAGCTTCCACAGCAGATTAACGGTTGCGTGCGTCGCGAGAATCGCCCCCGACGC
>NW_015636356.1:61057-67049 GCF_001515625.1 Sinocyclocheilus rhinocerous
TAGTGTATTTTAAATAAATGCTGTTCTTTTTAACGTTTTATTCATCAAAGAATCCTGAAAAAAGTATCGCAGGTTCCAAAAAAATATGAAGCAGCACAACTGATAATAAATCAGCATATTAGAATGATTTCTGAAGATCATGTGACACTTTATACTGGAGTAATGATGCTGAAAATTCAGCTGCGCATCACGGAAATAAACTAGATTTGTAATGTATATAAAAATAGAAAAACGTTATTTTACATCATAACAATATTTCACAATATAAATTTTTTTTTCTGTATTTTTGATCAAATAAATGCAGCCTTGATGAGCAGAAGAGACTCCTATAAAAAACATTAAAAATCGTTCTAATCTCAAACTTTTGACCGGTAGTGTATGTGTGTGTGTATTTATATATACATAATAAATATACACAGTACACACACATATAGTAGTATGTAAACATAACTTTTATTTTGAATCGATTAATCGCGATTAATCGTTTTGCAGCCCTACTCTTTATCGTTCAGCCAAACATGGTCAAGAGCGTTTCAGGAACAACACAAGATCAGCCCTTTTATCCGAACACACACACACAAACAAAAGCATAACGTCCCTGATCTCGCAATCGTTTTTAATTTAAACATCTGCGCTGCTTCAGTTGGAGTCCGTGTCTTCGTTAATGTACTCTTCCTCTACGAGCGTCACGCCTGGCTGCGTCCCCCACTCCTCCTCGTCGTACTCGATGCTGTCGTTGTCCTCCAGAAGCTCGTTTTCAGGCTCCGCCCCTCCGGCGGCCCCGCCCACATCAGCCCCACCCTCTTCTCCCTCAAACTCCGCCCTCTCCTGCCCCGGCGCGGCGTAGCCGTTGTTATTGGAGAATGCGGCGCGCTCGTGTCCGTCGTCCTCGATGTAGACGTGCTGGTGGCACATGGGACACGTGTCTTGAATATACAGCCATTTGCGCAAACACAGCGCGTGGAAATAATGGTGGCACGGCGTAATGCGCGCGGACGCGGCGAACTCCTGATAGCAGATCGCGCAAACGTCCTCGATCTCCCTCAGCGGCGCGCCTTTGACCTCCGGGAGCGAGTTGATCTTCTTGACGGCGGTGCGACGGTTGATAAACGTCTTCCAGCCGTTCTTCGCCTGCAGGTAGATGTTGAAATACGCGTGCAGGCACATCATGCACGCGCGGATTTTACTTCCCGACTCGAACATCATCGTATACGCGCCGTTTCCGAACATGATCACGCCGAAGACGAATTCGACGATGTTGCCGGTGGAGCGCACGTAGTAGACATAGTCGTCCAGCTTCTCCCAGAGCACGTTGTAGAAGCCGTCGATCATGAATAGAGCGTAGACGGTGAGCGAGACGAGGACTTTGAGACAGAGCTCCACGCAGAACGCGGTGACGGCGAAGAGCCACGTGTTTAGCACGTAGTGATGCCATAGAACATAGCTAAGCAGGACGGGGAGAGCGAAGAGGACTAGCGACACCAGCAGCACGGGAACATGTCTGCGCACTGAGGAGACGTGCGAGGCGCTTAGCGACATTAGCACCGGATCCGTCATTCCGTGGATGAAATGTAGAATCGCGGTTAGCAGAAGGCACATATTCCGGCTAAGCCGGATCAGTCGCTCTTCGGGATCTAGTCCGCTTAGTCCCGTCTGCAAAGCGAGGATGAAGAACAGCACTGGCGCGACAAACCCCAGCCGCTTATCCTCCTCCTCGGTTGAGCCGATGAACGCTAAGATGCTAAGTCCCAAGTAATGCGCGAGCGACGAGATAACTGCGCTCATTCCCAACACGGTGAGCATCGAATCGCAGCCGCTGATGATCAAGTTGCTGGTCAAGTCCCAAAACAAGTCCCAGCCGAGCTGCAGGCCGCTTTCCGAGCGAACCACGCGCACTACGTACACTAGTATGACTGCTTGCGCCGTCATGCGCGTTAGCCAGAAGACGCGCAGGATGTCGGGGAAGCGTATGCGCTTCCAGGTGTCCTCCAGCAGCAGCTGCAGGCCGTAGATGCGGTACATGTGGCGCAGGAGTAGATAGACGTAGCGGCACGAGTAGTAGAACCACTTCAGCTTCCACAGCAGATTAATGGCTGCGTGTGCTGCGAGAATCGCCCCCGACGATAGCGCTAGCGCCTGACGCACTTGCGGCGGGAGCTCCATCATCAGGCCCCACAGCGGGGCCATGATATCCAGCACCAGCAGCGCGGCGCAGAACGACTGCACGTTCAGCAGTGCCACGTATCCCAATCCCAGCAGTAGCTGCAGCAGCGCCAGGCCCAGCCAGAGTGTGGCTCCACTGCGCGGCAGCAGCCCGAAACCCAGTGCCGCTCGGTTATACGCGCTGTAGAAGTCAATGTGAGACGTGCTGTAGTAGTTGATGAGGACCGACGCTGCGCCCAGCAGAACGGCCGCGAACAGAGTGTAGAACTTGAACAGGGACTTCTGAGAAAGCACCAGAACCACACTGGAAACCAGAATACCTGGAAAACGAGAGGACGAAAATCAGCGTTCGCATCGCAACAGTGCAGCAGCATGCATAACGCAACAAACTGAATTCACCAGGAAACAATGTTTCACATTTACTTCTTGTACAGCAAAATTCTGCAGGTGAAATGCTGTTATTTCAGTAGGAACTTTCCGCTTGCAGATTTCACATCGGAATTAAGTTCATCAAACTCTGAACATGCAAATTTGCCACGTTTACCAATATAAAGCTTAGTTTGGAAGCTGTGCTCATTGATAAGACTAATTATAACAAACATCCTTCTTTTTCTGCGAAATTTCGCTAATGTGACCACGCTTTTACTGCAGTGTTGTTTTAGTAAAATTTATATACTATTAAAGTTTTTATTAATATTTTGAATTAACCTTTATCTTTGCATTTTTAGTTTTCATTTTAATTTTAGATTAATTGTAAGATATACTCGTAATTGTGAGCAATTAATTGTGAGATAGTCGCAATACAAAAATCTAAGTTGCGAGATGTAAACTTGGAATTGCGAGAAAAGTACGAAGTGTGGGATAAAAAGTCGCAATTACGTTTTTTTTTTATTTTACATTTATGTGGTATAAACAAACAAAAATCTGAATTGCGAGATGTAAACTTGGAATTGCGAGAAAAACTACGAAGTGTGGGATAAAAAGTCGCAATTACCTTTTTAATTTTTACATTTATGTGGTATAAACAAACAAAAATCAGAATTGCGAGATGTAGACTTGGAATTGCGAGAAAAACTACGAAGTGTGGGATAAAAAGTCGCAATTACCTTTTTAATTTTTACATTTATGTGGTATAAACAAACAAAAATCAGAATTGCGAGATGTAGACTTGGAATTGCGAGAAAAACTACGAAGTGTGGGATAAAAAGTCGCAATTAAATTTAAACATTTTTTTTCTGTGGTAGTAACAAAAATAGTGCAAAACTGCGCTAAGAACAGAATTGCGCAATGTAAACTCGAAATTGCGAGATATATACTTAAAAAAAAAAAGTATGAATTGTGGGATAAAAATGTGCAATTACCTTTTTACATTTTTCATGTTGCGAGACGTAAACTCAGAATTGTGATAAAAAAAAGTTGCAATCACATTTTTCAATTTTTTATTCCATGGCAGAAACTGGCTTCTGTATCTTTCAGACTTGTTTAGAAAACATCTAAAATACACATTTAAGTGCTTATTTTATTGCACTTTATCTACTTGCGTCTGTAGATTTCAATTACAAGATTTCTGTTCTAGAAATGTATGCAAATTAGCACATATTTAATTAGATAATGCCTCGGTTGCATATTTATATAACATTTCAGTAAACTTGTAATACAAAACAATTGTCTAAATGTGCTGTGATTAATCAGCTGGAGAAGTATAGTGAGATCTGTGAGTTAATATTTTAACCCTAAATAGTAAAGTAGCCTAACTAGTGTGAGTTTAGCTGAGATGTCGTCTATATGTGTGACGGTTTCTGCTGTCAAATCGAATGAAAGCGAATAGAGAGCATTGCATCATATGAATGTTTCTCTCATAACACACGGAGATCAAAGCGTGATTTAAGAGCAGTGACTCGGTTCCGTTCGGTTCCGTGCTCAGTCCCGCTTCACCGATATAAGCTCCTTATCTCTCAGTACACGAGCATTAACGGCCGAGCCGACCCAGATCACCGTGAAGAGCCCGGACTCACCCAGCGCGCGGATTAACGCTCTCCCGGCGGTTCCGGTCCATCCGGTACCGGGATCGGAGTACGAGCTGAATATGGCGTCGATTATAAAGATGCTCGGGACCCGCAGAACCACATCCAGCACGGCCAGGACGTGCTGACCCAGCCGCCCGTGAGCGGAGGCCATGGCGCTGATGCCGGTGTCCGGGACCCGCAGGTTTCGGTGTTGTGACTCGGTTCGGTGTCACGCAGGATCTCCGCCGGCCGCCATTTTGGCTCTGCTGCTGTTGCTACGTGAGGAACGCGGAAGTGACAACGCACATGCGCAGAATACAGAATACTACACCACAGAACTGACTCGGGTTTAGTATTCAACATATATTTAAAAAAAATACAAATATTGATATATTTTTATATCTTATATATTTTTTAATGATTTATATGTATTTTTAATAAAAATCGTTAAGTTATATTTTATTTTCATTGATATACTTATTTTTAATAATGAAAAAGCATGTTTCAAATTATGTATAATGTCAATAACAACGAAACGATAATTAAAACAACATATTAACAGTTATTATTAATTGTTGTAAAAGTGTAGGGTATTTATAAAACTCTGAAGACACTGAAAATAAAAGTTAGAATGAAAATGTTCCAGAATAATTATGATTAATTGCATATGGAACCCACACGATACTTAAGATAATCATTTTTAAAAAAGCTAAATAATTACACAATCTGTAATTTTTTTTCTGTTTTAAATACTAAAGCTGAAAAAAATTCTATTCATGAATTACTGTTTATTATTATTGCTGTGATCTAACAATGAATCTTAACAAAGAAACTCAGTACAGTACCAGTGTAATTTTAGTATTATTTATATACTATTGTAGTTTTTATTATTATTTTGAATTGGCTTTTATTTTTAGATTTTAAAGTGTAATTTTAGTTTAATTTTTAGAAATTTCGTTTTTTTGCCCTTATGTGCATTATTTTAATTAAAAAAAAATACTATTTAGATTTAACAGTTTTTAACGATTTAGTTTTATTTCCAGTATAAATAAATATAATTAATGCATAAATAATGAAGATTTTATTTATTCATAAATAATGTACAAAAAAATGAAACAATACAAAAGTAAAGTGAAAAAGAATAAAGTTAAAAATAAATACAGAAAATAATATAAAAATTTATTCAAAACTAAATTTATTTAAAATATTTTGAATATATTGTGAATTATTAAGTATTTGTATTATTAAGTCAATCATTCATTCATTCATGTATTTATTTATTTTCTGCAGGTTTGGTTCTCCACATTTTAGTGCTTCAACTTCAACTTATTTCATTTGCAAAGGCAACATTTCTCATTTTTATGTACTATTAAGTTTTCATCTAATATTTAGATTTCATTTCAGCTTTATTTCAATGAACACAAGTAGTTGTAATAGTTGTAGTTACCAATAATAAGCCAGTACAGTACACGTGTCTCTCGTCTCATTTATTGTACACTAGCATATGAAAGCAGAGTGGTCCTCATGAAGTGTGCTTGAAGAACAGTCTCAAGGTGTTGCTGTAGATGGTTTCAGCAAGGTCCAGTGGATCTTCTTCCCTGACGGCGGCCATCACCTCCAGCACCTGTCTGATATCAAACACACGACCGCTATCAGAGCGTCTGAAACACACACACACACGCACGCACAGACGCACACTCACACTCACACAGACACAGACACAGACACAGACGCACACTCACACTCACACTCACACAGACACAGACACACACACGCACACTCACACAGACACACACACACGCACACAGACAGACACGCACGCA
>NW_015636356.1:68315-68493 GCF_001515625.1 Sinocyclocheilus rhinocerous
ACACGCACAGATGCACACTCACACACACACGCACACAGACAGACACACAGACGCACATGCACAGACACAGACACACACGCACACAGACACGCACAGACGCACACTCACACAGACACAGACAGACACACACACGCACACACACGCACAGACACACACTCACACACACACAGACACACGC
>NW_015636356.1:68850-75592 GCF_001515625.1 Sinocyclocheilus rhinocerous
CGCACACACACTCACGCTCACATGCACTCACACACTCACACACACTCACGCTCACATGCACTCACACACTCACGCACACAAGAGCACACACATGCACGCAAACGCACACGCACTTACAGACATGCGCACACTCGCACGCATGCACTCACTCACACACACACACACACACACACGCACACACACATGATGTGGCACGGCTCATTCCTGTCCTTCACACAGTGTCCCGTCTCCCACTTCTTCTTGGTGGGGAACGTGGTTTTGATGAGTTTGGCTCCGGCGTGAGTGTTTTTAATGCTGCACCACGGAGCATCTGCAGAAACAAGATGTTACTGAGTTACTGAGCTGTAAGAAATTAATTACAATACATTTATTCATTCAAGGGGATCTGACTTTGGAAACTATAGTTCTTTCCTTAAATATGAAGTCAAACAACAGATTAATGAGTTGATCCAAATTTCACAAAAAGCTTGTGGACGTGATTATAATATAATCAGACACTGAAGTGAAACTTTTACAGAGAAACTTTTGTCAGATTTATTTCATGTTCATAATCTCATTTTGTAAGTGACTTTTCTTTCTGTTTTAAAGATGTCTTCTTTGGATTGTTTGACTACTCGAAAGAGAACATAGGAAAATATAACTTAATTTATGTTTCCTGATAGCTAAATTTCACATACATAAAAAAAAAAATCTCTCTCTAAATCTCTCTTTTCTTTATTCAAAGTTGATCTAGATGAGTTTATGGAAATTATTCAAAGTTCTGTTTATCCTAAAGCAGTGAAAACTGCATCAGGTGAAAAAAAACATACTATAGTTAAACCATGGTATTTGTAGTAAAACTGCAGTTATACAAAAAAACATGGTTACTACAATTTTACTATAGTAAAACCACGGTTACTTTTCTTAAGGGATTTGTATTTGTATATACTTTCTTTCTTTCTTTTGTTTTTATAATTGTACTGCCTTAATGGTTCATGTTTTCTACTGTTTAATAATAATAAAAAAAAGAAATAATAAAAAAAGATTCGCGAACCCGCTACGAATTCCTGATCTGAATCAAATGATTCGCGATCCGAGCTCCGATCCGCGCTCCAAAGTTCCGATCTAAATCAAATGATTCGTGATTCGAAGTTCCGACCTAAATCAAATGATTCACGATTCGAAGTTCCGACCTAAATCAAATGATTTGCGATTTGAGCTCCAAAGTTCCGATCTAAATCAAATGATTCGCGATCCGCGCTCCGATCTGCGCTCCAAAGTTCCGATCTAAATCAAATGATTCGCGATCCGCGCTCCCTAAATCAAATGATTCACGATTCGAAGTTCCGACCTAAATCAAATGATTTGCGATTTGAGCTCCAAAGTTCCGATCTAAATCAAATGATTCGCGATCCGCGCTCCGATCCGCGCTCCAAAGTTCCGATCTAAATCAAATGATTCGCGATCCACGCTCCGATCCGCGCTCCAAAGTTCCGATCTAAATCAAATGATTCGTGATTCGAAGTTCCGATCTAAATCAAATGATTCACGATTCGAAGTTCCAACCTAAATCAAATGATTCGCGATTTGAGCTCCAAAGTTCCGATCTAAATCAAATGATTCGCAATCCGCGCTCCGAAGTTCCGATCTGAATTAAATGATTCGCGATCCGAGCTCCGAAGTTCCGACCTAAATCAAATGATTCGCAATTCACGCTCCGAAGTTCCGATCTGAATTAAATGATTCGTGCTCCGCGCTCCGAAGTTCCGACCTAAATCAAATGATTCACGATCCGCGCTTCGAAGTTCTGACCTGTATCAAATGATTCGTGATTCGAAGTACCGACCTAAATCAAATTATTCGCGATTTGAGCTCCAAAGTTCCGATCTAAATCAAATTGATTCGCAATTCACGATCCGAAGTTCTGATCTGAATCAAATGATTCGCAATCCGCGCTCCAAAGTTCCGATCTGAATTAAATGATTCGTGCTCCGCGCTCCGAAGTTCCGACCTAAATCAAATGATTCGCGATTTGAGCTCAAAAGTTCTGATCTAAATCAAATGATTCGTGCTCCACGCTCCGAAGTTCCGATCGGAATCAAATGATTTGAGATCTGCGCTCCGAAGTTCCGACCTAAATCAAATGATTCTATTTTTGCGGCAACCGTGATAGATTTTGTTTTTCAGGATTCACAGATGAATAGAAAGTTAGAAAAACTGCATTTCTACTAAACTCTAAATCCTTGTATTCATCAAAGCTGCATGAAATTGATCAAAAGTGACAGTAAAGACATTTATCCAAAGTTCCGATCTAAATCAAATGATTCACGATTCGAAGTTCCGATCTAAATCAAATGATTCGCGATTCGAGCTCCAAAGTTCCGATCTAAATCAAATGATTCGTGCTCCGAAATTCTGACCTGTATCAAATGATTCACGATTCGAAGTTCTGATCTAAATCAAATGATTCGCGCTCGGAAGTTCCGATCTGTATAAAAGATTCACGAACCCATTTTGCTGCTCAAGAAACATTTCTGATTATTATCAATGTTGAAAACAGTTGTGCTGTGCTGTTATTTTGAAGTTTCTATTCATCTGTGAATCCTGAAAAATAAAATGCATCACAGTTTCCACAAAAATATTGTGCAGCTCAACTGTGTTCAACATTGATAATAATCAGAAATGTTTCTTGAGCAGCAAATCAGCATATTAGAATGATTTCTGAAGATCATGTGACACTGAAGACTGGAGTAATGATGCTGAAAATACAGCTGCACATCACAGAAATACATTACAGTTTAACAGATATTCACATAGAAAACAGCTGTTTTGTGAGTGTTAATGTGAACCTGTTTCGAGCATCAGTCTGTCGGTCGGGATGGACTTCATCACCTCCAGATTCTCTGCTGTTTTCAAGGAGCTGAAATACAGAAACAGAAACGAGTCAGTGATGAATAAATCCAGAGACAAGCGTCATTCAGACGCACTGAAACTCACCAGCCGTTGATACCGATGTACAGATCCAGATCGACCAGAGCCGCCGCGTCCTGCTGAGAGCCGTCAAACGAGTGAACCTGACAAACACAGGAGAACACAAGCAGATTATGCCAAAAGATAGATGAATAATGACACTTTGTCTTTTGGATTATTTTCAAAATTGATGAATTTTGCAACATTAAGGGGCCGTTCACACAGAACGCATTTTTCCATTCCAATGCACTACTTTTCCATTGTTTTTCAAGTTGGCATGGCAACAGCTTTATTTGACGGCAGCATGGCAGAGGAGGCACTCATAGTGGCTGTGTCTGGATACCCTGAATTATATAACATTTCTTTAAGCAATTATTACAACCTGTTTCTAAAAAAAAGAGCCTGGAGAGAAATATCTATGTCACTGAATATATCTGGAGATATCACGACTCAAAAACACATCGCAAACGTTTTTAGACGCAAACACACGTTCGGTTTGAACGGCCCCTAACACTGTTATTTTCCTGTGTATTCCTGTGAAGCTGCTTTGAATCAACCTGTACTGTATAAAGTGCTATAGAAATAAATGTAATGTCAAACACTCACCACTCCACCGACACACCGCTCTCTGTTCCTCTTCATGATGTCTGTGAGCAACACACACACACAGTGTTTATGTCAGATCACCTGTCACATCCTCCAGACGAGACTCACCCAGGAACTCTGAGTGTGCGTTCCTGCAGTGGAGGAACATGGGTAACTGCGTCTCTTCTGCCAGATCAAACTGCCGCTCGAAGTACCTGTGAGAGAAACACACGTGATGAACACGACGACTCAGAAATCGCCAGCGGAATGTGTGAAACACTCACTTGAGCTGCGTTTCTTTGGGACAAAACTCCAGCCTGTCGAAATCTGTGAAGAGTCAGACGAGAGTTCAACACAGACCAGTGTGAGGATGAGGATGAAGACGTGGTGAGGATGATGTCATGATGATGCGATGATTATGATGTGATGATGTCATGGTGTGATGAAGATGTGATGTCATGTGATGAGATGATGATGTGATGATGTCATGTCATGATGTGATGATGAAATGAAGATGTGATGATTATGATATGATGATGATGTGGTCATGATGTGATAATGAGATGAAGATGTGATGAAGATGTCATGTGATGATGAGATGATGATATGATGATGTGGTGATGATGTGATAATATTACGATAATGATATCATGGTTGATGATGATGTGATGATGCAATGATTATGATGTGATGATGAGATGACGATGTATGATGTGATGATCTAATATGATGATCTGATGTGATTATTATGATGTGATGATGATATGATGTCATAATGTGATGATGATGATGTGGTGGTGACGATGTGATGTCATGATGATGATGATGATGATGATGTGGTGATGATGTCATGATGATGCTGCCAGGGTGTGATTATGATGTGATGATTATGATGTGGTGGTGACGATGTGATGTCATGATGATGATGATGATGTGATGATGTGGTGATGATGTCATGATGATGCTGCCAGGGTGCGATTATGATGTGATGATTATGATGTGGTGGTGATGACGTGATGATGTCATGATGATGATGTCAGGGTGTGATTATGATGTGGTGATCTGATGTGATGATGATGATGTGGGGGTGATGATGTCATGGTCATGGTGTGATTATGATGTCATGATGTGATGACGACGATGTCATGATGTTATTACCGAGGCCACACTCTCCCACAGCGATCACCTTCTGTCTGTTACTGAGGCTCAGATCCGTGAGAGACGCCAGGTACTGATCCGAGCCCTGCTGATCGAACTCAGCGCAGCGCGTCGGGTGACAGCCCACCGTACTGAAGAACTCCTCTGAAATACAACAGATACTAATGTATCAATGCATATATAATGTATCAATTATAAAACACGTTACAATGAAACACTGGTTCACATGCTGTTACAGTTGTGTCACATGACAACAATCTTGATTGTGAGAGTGATTGTGGGTGGCTGTGTCAGCAGCACCTCGAGTCTGTGCGAGTCTGAGCGCGTCTCTGCCGTCCTCCAGGTTTCCTCCAGTGATGATGAACTGTGAGGAAGCATCAGGATCAATCTCTTTCTGATCACATACTGTATGATTAATGCATGATGAGCTTTGCTGACCTTCTGCACGCCGAGCTTCAGCGCTCTCTCCACGACCTGAGGAAAATCATCTGACACACAACACACCAGATCATGGAGAACATACACCCTACACTTACTCTATCCTGATGCACTTGGAAATATCACACATTACGGAATTGTTTTTATTTTTTATTATTATTATTAAGAAAACCAAAAATATTATAAGCTTGCATCCCAGCCAAATATTTCAAATATAGTAAAACAATTTACAACACACTTTTAACTTATATAGCATCACAATATTGAATTGCATTTAAAAGCTCTCTTTATGCACTACTCATGAATATTCAGGAACTGACTGTAGATTATTATTATGATCATTAAGTCATTAAGAATTCTAATGAGCTGTCAGTGTCATTACCTTCATGTTTCTGAGTTCCTCTGTAAACTCCTCTGAACATCGGGTCTGTCAGATTAATGCCAATATCTGCATAAACAATCATATCATACATCTTTAAACGTGCTTTTGTAACTAATACGGTCTGTACGATCTGCTGCTCAATGTTTGCTATGGCAAATAATCGCGCGTTTATGAAATCATCACATTATGAGGTTCTGTTAGCGCCAGCGTCTCTCACCTATGAATTTGAAATTAGTCATTGTGATTTTAGCAGCGGTAGAAAAATAAAACCTGCAGGCGCTTCTCAACGCGTCCATAAACAGAGTGAACACGTGGTGAAGTGGGCGGGGCTTCGCGGCCCGGAAGCGTTCGATTGATGGTCTAAATAATAATTCTAGGCTGAATTTGAATGTTATACTAGCATAATACTTTACAAAGAAGACTTATAGGCGAAGCATGCCATTTTAAAGTCATTCCGCTTCCTATTGAACGTCGACTGCTGTCACGTGTGTCTGTGACTTTTCTCAGCGCTGCTCAGGATGAACCAATCAGAATCATCTGTGATTATTACTTGAGAAGGAATTAATGTTTATAGAGAATTCTGGCACAGATTTATATTTGTTTGTCAGAATGGAATTAATATATTTAAACGATTACACTTTCTTATGTACCAAAGAAAAAAAAATGTATATATATATCATTTTTTTTTTCAAAGGCCCCGAGCGCCACCTGGTGGAAAAAATAACAATCTGCAACCATTTGTAATTAAATGGGATGCATTTGTGTGTTTGTGATTCAGCTCTCATCTGGCAACAGAAATGAAATCTGCAACAGTAATTAAAAATGAAAACGAGATGCAAGATAATAAATAATTTTATTAACAGGGATATTCGCATTTTCTGGCCTTTAGAAACTGTTTGACAGCACTTTTGATTTCTTTGCAGCTCACTTTTGGAAGAGATTTCAGGGTTTCACATTATTTGTGGAATATTTATTTAAATTTTTGAGCACAACAAATCTTGTACATATATAAGTAATGCACTGTATATGTCATGGAAATTCATACAATATAAATACAGTAAACACATCCATCCATTCATACAATACAATTATAACCACTGCACATAACAGGAAGTAAACTAAATTACAAATAATAAACTAAGAACTTTTAACAATTAAATAACTAACATTAAAGAGGGTCTCACACACACACACTCACTCACTCACACACACACACACACACACACACAC
>NW_015636356.1:75720-89914 GCF_001515625.1 Sinocyclocheilus rhinocerous
AAAAAACATTTTGTATATTTTTAAATATATTTAAAATATATTTAATAAATATAGGCCTGTATTGTGTTGCCTTATGTGAGAAATACTGTACATCACTTATTATAACGGGATTTATGTATTTCATCGCGTTGCGCGGTTCGCTTCAGGTGAGACGCGCTCTCAGGTGTGGTGGGCGGAGTCTGCACAGGCCCCTCCCACAGCCAACGTGCATCCAAGCGTCTCTGTATTGAAATCGCTCGAGAGTTAAACATCACAAATGAGCAACAGACAGGAGTTTAGATTCTTACCCAGCAGACCCTGAGGCTCATCTTCACTGCCGGACCTGATGGAGAACTGCAGAAAAACCAGTATCGACTAGCCTTGGATAAGATTCCTAAAAGTTTCGCACCTACAGCACATGACATGTTCTACGTGTCTAAAGTATAAAGAAAGAATAAACCCACTGATTTCGCTGAAACAACTTACAATAGGCTACTGCATCACAATAAACTATAGTAAAATTGATTTACATCTCTCGACAGAAGGTTTTAATAAAATGTTATTTAATAAGAGTAGTCATAAGCATATTTCCAGGTTGAACCAACTCTGAGTTGACTTACCCTGAGATGGGAAACTCTGAGTTTGGGGTCCAGAACAGCTGAATTGAGTTCAAGCCCTGATCAATGGAGCTCCCAAATTATGATTCACCATGGCAACAGCTCCCGCCAAAAGAGTCCGCATACTTCCGAGTCAATACGTAACTTTAATTCTTAATCACAGTTATAATATCAAAGGTGAAAAGTGGCAGAATGGTGAATTATTGAGGTCATATGAATTTTCATGGTATCCCACAGGCAAAAGAAAAAAAGCAGCTAAACATGCAGGTAAAGCTTGAAGCATAAAAGGTTCATGAGTGTAGTCTACATGACTTTACAATCATTTGTCATATTAAATATACATCATTCAGTGTGTATTTCAGCTTTTCCCACATCGTCTAATGCGCTTGATTAAATGTTCTCTAATCCAAACTGTTGCATTTCTTAATTAGAGTCATGAAATTAACATTTGACTTCTACTCAACCAACAGAATAGGCTGTTGCTTTTGTATTTGTAGGAAATAAAGATGACCAAATAAATGTAACAGCTGTGGTGGTGTTTAAGGCATATATCTCGAACTACTCTTCCATTCAGTACAGTAATCAGCTTCATTTTCAATGGGTTTGTGCTCAGAAAACTACACACATATTGTACTAATTATACTAATGTGCTCTGCATGCCTGATGTTATAGAAAACTACCATTTAGAAATGCTACCGCTCAAATAAATATGCATGTGGATATGACCCAAAAAAATCAAAAGAATCCTCTCCCAATCAATGAATGTACCAGCACTGCAAATAAAATGCTTTTCTCACTTAGTATTGTTGTCTTGTTGATTCCAGTCAATGCATTTTCCACATAAGAAAAATGACAAGGTATTTAGTCTTTTAAGCGTATTTTTCTTATTTCGCGAATTATCTGCCGATGGGTTAAGAAAAATAATCTTGTTTCCGTTTGCATTAAGATAATTTTTCTTGTTTTAAGTAAAATGCACTTAATTTGGATTCCAAAATACTCAGTAGGCCTAAGAAAAGCATTTTTTGCAATGTGAATGAATGATGTATTTAAACATCGCTTGCGCTTTAAAAAGGGGAGGAGACCGAAAGAAACTCTGGGTTTAATGAAGAAAGGTTCACAGAGTGTTACCATGGTAACTGAGTCTGAGTATAAGTTACCTCTCGTCCAGAAACGGGCTTGACTTACCCTGCTTTCTCGGGTTTGACAAACCTCCCGTTCTGAAACGCAAAACCCAGAGTTTCCCTCATTTCAGGGTTAACATCTAAGTTTAAGTTTTCACTTAAAGCAGCACTATGTAACTTTTTCTGTGTTCAAAATTTGCTAAATGTATATAATGAGCGAGTACATCATGAATTAATCTTACAAACCGCGTTTTTGTCTTATTCAGAATCACTCCGGTACACTTATAATAAGTGCTTATATTCGGACTATTGTAGGCTGGTCACCGCTGCGGAGTAACACATACCTGCGTGAATCGCCATAGACATAAACTTAGAGAAGTAGCTCCGGTTGGAATGTTCTTCCGCGGGATGTGTGCAGTTCTGTTTATTAACCGCTAGAGCGACAAAAGTTACATAGTGCTGAAACGGGCCTCTGAAATCAATCAGGTGTTTTATTATTAATGTTTTTATGTCTGAATCACACGTGTGTCTGAACATAAAGATTTAGTTTTAAAGACCTGCACGGTATTTGATGTTGTGAGGTGTACAGTATGAGCAGATATGATGGTGTACAGTATGTGGCTGTCCAGCAGAGGACGCTGCAGCACTGACTGAGAACAGCTGCAGATAACAGCATCAGCTGAAACAATACATGTCAGAGTTGGGGAACTGATAAAAATCTTCGACAGTAATTCATAACTTATATCAGGAAGTATGTAAAAACAAAAAACCGGAGTCCATGTCTTTAATATTAAATATGAGCCTTATATGCATCCACTGTGGGGATTCTATAAAAACATGGATTATCAAAAGTTTACTTCAAATTTCTTTAGAGACAATATCAATTATTGCTGTGACTGAATAAAAAAATATAGAAACGCTTGAACTGATTAAACATAAAGACAATAAACCCACGACTGTGACAATATATGGTTTATCTGATGTGATGTGGGTATTTTCATAATAGTAAAGTATATTTATAATCCATCGACATGGAGTATAGAATTGATTTTCTGCCTCGTTCTGTAAAGGCTGCATAGCTTAAGGTTAACCTCTCAGTTTTACCTATAGAATGATCTCTATAGGTGAAAATGAAAGAAAAAAAATGCATATTAAAGCTATGTAACTTTTTCTGTGTTCAAAATTTGCTAAATTTATATAATGAGCGAGTACATCATGAATTAATCTTACAAACCGCGTTTTTGTCTTATTCAGAATCACTCCGGTACACTTATAATAAGGGCTTATATTCGGACTATTGTAGGCTGGTCACCGCTGCGGAGTAACACATACCTGCGTGAATCGCCAGAGACATAAACTTAGAGAAGTAGATCCGGTTGGAATGTTCTTCCACGGGATGTGTGCAGTTCTGTTTATTAACCGCTAGAGCGACAAAAGTTACATAGTGCTGAAACGGGCCTCTGAAATCAATCAGGTGTTTTATTATTAATGTTTTTATGTCTGAATCACACGTGTGTCTGAACATAAAGATTTAGTTTTAAAGACCTGCACGGTATTTGATGTTGTGAGGTGTACAGTATGAGCAGATATGATGGTGTACAGTATGTGGCTGTCCAGCAGAGGACGCTGCAGCACTGACTGAGAACAGCTGCAGATAACAGCATCAGCTGAAACAATACATGTCAGAGTTGGGGAACTGATAAAAATCTTCGACAGTAATTCATAACTTATATCAGGAAGTATGTAAAAACAAAAAACCGGAGTCCATGTCTTTAATATTAAATATGAGCCTTATATGCATCCACTGTGGGGATTCTATAAAAACATGGATTATCAAAAGTTTACTTCAAATTTCTTTAGAGACAATATCAATTATTGCTGTGACTGAATAAAAAAATATAGAAACGCTTGAACTGATTCACACGCTCGCTTGCTCACAAACACACACACACACACACACACATATATATATAAAACAAATGCAAAAGTTTCACTCAAGACTTTAGATTATTATTCATGTTTTATATATACAGTATATATCGATTACAGGATTTTGTTAACTTAAACATCTAAAATTATTGTGTTACAATAACAAAATCTAATGTGAATCAATATTGAGAATAATATTTTTTTATTATTTTAATTATTTGTTTATGAAAACAAATGCAAAAGTTTCGCTGTTTTTATTCATTACATTAATTTCGATGGGTAAATTTGTTTTATTTTACAAATTCTATTTTAAATCAATATTGTCTGACTTTAAATTTTTATTATGGATTATGGACTCAATGGTATTTGAGTTAAAAATGTCTTAATGCTGGATTAGTTTCAGTTTTTGTCTTCTCCAGATGATAACTGATGGACTGGAGTGCTGTGGATTACTTGTGGATTATTGTGATGTTTTTATCAGCTGTTTGGACTCTCATTCTGACGGCACCCATTCACTTGTAGTGAGACACTGATGCAATGCTACATTTCTACAAATCTGATGAAGAAACAAACTCATCCTGATCTTAGATGAACAGAGTGTGAGCACATATTCATTTCTGGCTGAACTTTGGATGAGTCACATGAACTACTGTGTTATTTTCATAATGTTTATGTGTCACGTCTGGCTCATCCACCTCTATTTGTGTACGAGCGGTTCATAATGCACACCATCTTTGTACATATTAGCATGTTTGTTTTTGCAAATAAAGACTAAATAAAATGAGCTCCAAGAATAGCAGTATGCAAACAAACACACAGCCGGCTCTTTCGCAGAAAAGACCACAAACATCAGCTCTTCATATCTGAGTAAATCAGATATAGACCGTCGCTGACGCCAAGTACATTTTCTAAACAAATGAGCGGACGACACCGCTGACCACAATTAGTTAATGATGAACATACAAACCATGTTACAGGAAGACCCCTTTAAAGTCCCGTGAGTGAGTGTGAAGATAGCATTTCCCTCTATACATCATCCAGGACATGGAGCCAAATATTCACTCTTAAAATAAAGGCTCCAAACGTGAGATATAAACGTGGAAACATTTTACTGGAGTAGATGCCATTGCCTGTATTCCGGTGCCTTTTAATTAAACAATTGCTTTTATAGCCTAAAACGGTTACCACATACCTGACAAGGTTTCCCAGAAATTAACACAGCAGCAAAAGTCTAGTAAGTTGTTCTGAACAAAAAATGGATGTACTGTAGCTAGCTAGCTAGCCTAGCAAAAACGTCAGATAACTTTTAGCGTTAAAATAACATAGTGTAAGTGTAACCAGAGGCAGACTTACCCATTAGGCAAAGGTAGGCGACCGCGTAGGGCCCCCAAGAGCCAAGGGCCCCCTAAAATGCTTTTCATATACGAGATGCGCATTAAGCACTGACATGAGAATGGTTGCTGTTTACAGTGTTTATCACCACGACAACCGTCTGCGTATCCGAGTTGAACACAGTTCTCGTGTATCCTGCTTGTAGCAAATGAAAATATCATGCATCTGAAGCTGTAATTAAATATTGCGCAACAGTGCATATTATATGTTTATTGTTTTAAATGCCGCTTACTCATTTATGAGAAGGACCCAAGTAGAGGACGCATACACAGTTACTTGTTCAGTTGATATAATCCTTAGGTGTGTAAATGTATAATTTCCATTTCATTTTTAATTAAATTTGTAGTTAAAATAACTAAAATAAGTGTATTTTAACGTTTAGAATTAGACTTTGGCACACAGGCTTACGCTGGTAACTCATCAGTGGTCTTTCCTCCTCAATATAGGCTATATTTTTCTCATTCTCACTAATTCAAGTTTTTATATGAATGAATCTCTGAAGGGAACCGACTGTCTTTGGAAAAGTTTCGGTGACATTTTCATTTTATCTGAGAAAGTAGCGTTTATGAGCGCAGTGCTGCTTTGTTTACAGCCGTTACCGGGGAAACCGCTGTATTTCTGATGTTCCAAAAGCGCCTCCTGCTGGCAGAGAATTAATGCGCATTTCCAATAATCCCGTCTGCAGTTTTTGTTCAGACCAATGCGAAAATCCACCCACGTAACCCCGTTTTAAATTAATATCATAATTTATACTTCCGATCTCTTTTCTTAAAAAATGGTTTAAAGGCTCAGTTGTGAGGTTTATCATTTTATAATTTATTTTGTTTTTGTGAAAACTGTGAATCAATTGCTATTTCGTGGTCTACAGCATGAAAGAAAGCCATTATAACATGTACATGAAAAATGTAGAAGCATTGGACACAACTGTGGGGCATCCTGTGAATGTGCGAGACTACCGGAAAAAACGGTAGTTAGTGCAGTGAACGGTAAAACTGTTTGCACTACAAACCAGTGTGCTCATAATTAAGACAATACATTAAAATAATATGGTAAGACACACCAGTTCGCAATATCAAGCAGCAATTTGTACAGCTAAAAATAGCTGGAAGCAGATGACACCGGAAGCCACAAAGCCACTGGAAGGCAAGCCTGCAACCTTTAGCCAAAAAAGCGCAACGGCTAATGCTAACGCTTCCGGTTTGCCAGTACTTGGGAAAGGAGACCAGAGGCTGTTTTTTTGAATGGATGTCAATGGAGGAGAGGCTTCACTACGCTGAATAAACAGCTTTTTAGAGGAAACGGCTTATCATTTAATGAATCGACAGCCTATCGGTTAATCTCCAACATGTTTTACACTAAACAATACTTTTGTATTGAACTATTTTTAGAGTTTACACCAAAAAAAAATGCCGTTTTATAAGAGAAGTTTCTGACTTTTTGCGACAGCTGGGATTCAGCTTACGGCATTTCTCATTCATTCCTATGGGACCCGTAAACGAGTGTCGCCCAACTCTGACTGAAATTCAGTGACGTCAAGGCTGTAATGTGATTGGTTATTAAAGAGGTCATAGGATGCTACAAGCACTTTTACAAGTTGTTTGAACTGAAATGTGTGTTGGCAGTGTGTGTACACAACCACCTTATAATGATAAAAATCCACCCAGTGGTCTTTTTTTAATCTGGTTAAATGTTTTCCCCTTTCTCAAATTGAGCCGATCTCAGATGCCTGTCTGTGTGACGTCACACATACAGGCCCCTCCCACGATAGTTTGACTGACAGTAGCGTTTCAGCACAGACTGGACTGGTGTCTTACCTTAGACCCAAGAATCATATCAACTTGTGGAAAATGGGCATCCGATGACCTCTTTAAGGCACACATGATCCAAGTTGACCGTTACACTTTCTCCAATAGTAAGTAATACAGACCCTCTCATCTCCAATCTAAGACAATCTCTGGGAAGCCAGACACATTAAATTTACAAATGGCCGTGTCTGATCTCACGGGAAAAATGTTTATGGCTCTGTATGCTTTCGAATATTTTGATGTCAAACAGCACTCTGTCTGCGCAGCACAGCTTCAAGTCGAACACACCTATTGACCTTATGCACCAGAGAAACAAGAGCACATCTATCTTTGAACTTCCGTTTTTGTGGTAGCTTTATAGTATCACTGTTTAAGAGTTATTAGCTGGTGAAGTGGATTTACTTATTGTAGAGTTAAGGAAAGTTATCATGTGCATTGTAATGTTCGAAGCAGATGTCATAACAAATGTAGGCCGGGAAGATTTTAAAACACGCACAGCGCTGAAAAGGGGCGGAGCTACATATAAACTCAGAAAAAACAGTGTGTTCGAATTTTAAAGACGTGAAGTTAGTAAAGCTGTTTACGCCAAATCTCTATCTGTAGGTATATTCTTATTCAAATTTTGCCTCTTTTTAGGTGCAAGGAGTGAAAATTTGACATCAAAATGTGTTATGATTTCAGGATGATGAAGACAGAACAGTTAGATTAAAAATAAAAAAGATTATGACTCAGAATTACAAGGAAAAAAGTCAGAATTGTGAGATATAAACTCACAGAAAAAAGTCATTTTCCATGAATGTTAAAGATTCTTCATGGAATCATCAATGTTAGCCAAGAGCGTTGATTCTAAGAGTGAACTTTCAGAGATGCTTTCAGGATTACGCATGACTTTTGATTTGTGTATCTAGCTGATGAAAAAAGCAGAAGAGCTGGTTTCTGTTCCTCCACACGAGAGGAAACTTTCTCTTTGAATGCTTCTTTTTTTAGTTTCCACTAGCTGGAGGTTTCCACGCCACCCGGAGTGAGTTTTTGTGTGTTATGGAATGCGGAAGTGTCTTCATACCTGCTTCACACGTCACTGACAGACACTCCCATCACATGTGCTGGAGAACATCATGTCATGTGCCATTAAGAGTTTCCACAGACGCCAGACGCTTCCTGATCAGGAACTCAACACAAAACATTAAAGCTGCACGTAAATCACAACCACATGCAAATGAGACGCATTCACATGAAAGAGGAGTAATGTGCGGTTTGCATGTGAGGACATAGGAAGTACAGTATTTGAATGCATCACTGACACTGAGACATCAACTTATATATCTGTCTCTGTCTGTCTGTGTCTGTGTGTATCTGTCTGTATCTGTCTGTTTGTCTGTCTGTATTTCTGTCTGTCTGTCTTTTTGTCTGTCTGTATCTGTCTGTCTGTGTCTGTATTTCTGTCTGTCTGTATCTGTCTGTTTGTCTGTCTGTGTCTGTATTTCTGTCTGTCTGTCTGCATCTGTCTCTCTGTTTGTCTGTCTGTATCTGTCTGTCAGTCTGTATCTGTCTGTTTGTCTGTCTGTATCTGTCTGTCTGTGTCTGTATTTCTGTCTGTCTGTCTGTATCTGTCTCTCTGTTTGTCTGTCTGTATCTGTCTGTCAGTCAGTATCTGTCTGTTTGTCTGTCTGTATCTGTCTGTTTATCTGTCTGTCTGTCTGTATCTGTATCTGTATCTGTCTGTTTGTTGGTCTGACTGTATCTGTCTGTCTGTCTGTCTGTCTGTCTGTCTGTCTGTGTCTGAGTCTGTCCGTAAAAGCTACAAGCTTTCAAAACTTATTAAACCAGTGTTATTTCATATACTGTTTGTTAATATTATATTCTTAATATTGTTGTATTTATTGCTGTTTTTCTCAGCCGCTTTGGTAAATTTCTTGAATCATTCTTAATATTTGCAAAGCAGTATGTGCATTTCTCCAAACTCGTACAAACAGCACCACACAATGGATTGCTTGCAAAAACCTGGGTAACACTTTATAATAACTTTCATTTATAAATCATTAACAAACATTATATAATGTTAACAGATCATTAGTTAATATATATCCACATAGCTAGAAATATGAGATAATGTTCTTTTAACATTATGTAATGTTTAATAAGTTTATTAGCAAACATTAACAAGCACATTTTCTCATGTTTCTAACTCTTTGAATATATATTAACTGATGATCCATTAAGCATTATATAATGTTTGTTAATGATTTATTAATGATAGTTATTATAAAGTGTTACCAAAACCTGTAACTTGCTCAAAATCCTCAGTTCATTTCTCAGAAGTAAGTATTTATTTCAGTGAACATATCAGTGCCATCAGAAAGCCCTTGTGTCATTGATCACGAACAAGAGAGTCAGAATACTTACAAACACAACAGTGTATCTGTCAGTATTTCCTGACGTAAACTCTGGCTACAGTTTTCATGACATCGACTGAAAATGCACTTTTACTGTACACTGGATATACAGTGTATATATATATATATATATATATATATATATGGACTGTATATATGTATGCATATGTGTGTGTGAATCTGTATAAAGTACATTTACAATCTGAGAAATCTACCAAAGCGACTGAAAAACAAACAAACAAAAAAAAAAACGTAATGACTATCCTTGGACAACATGCTAAATTATGCTAGCAATGTACTCAAACATGTTAATCATGCTAACATCATGCTAGCAACATGCTAATCATATTAGAAACATGTTAACAACATGCTAATCTTGTTAGAAAGATGGTAGCAACATGCTAATCATGCTAGAAAGATGCTAACAACATGCTAATCGTGTTAACGACATCTAACAATATGTTATCATGCTAGCAACACACTAATCATGCTAAAACATGTTAACAACATGCTAATAATGTTAGAAAACATGCTAGCTACATGCTACGAAGATGCTAACAATATGCTATTCATTTTAAAACATGTTAACAACATGCTAATCATGCTAGAAAGATGCTAGCAACATGCTAACAATGCTAACAATATGTTAACGTGTTAATTAGCAACATGCTAATCATGTTAGAAAGATTCTAGCAACATGCTAATCTTGTTAAAAACATGCACTGCATCCCAATTCACCTACTTATACTATGCCCTAAAAGTATACTCTTTTTGTGAAGAAAAAGTACATAGTTTTGAGTATGTAGCAGAATGGTAGGCAAGCTTTGGGACTTACTACTTCATCATAATTGCGTTTTTAACGGACCGCTCTTTCGTTTAGTTACGTGCATCCTGTCGGTTTAAACTGGCCTGTCAATCATCTTGTCACAGTTAGCATCATCCACATACCGTTTCATTTAATTTCCTACCGTATTGGAGAGAAATGAAGAAGCACGTTGATCTGGCAGTCGCGGGTCTTTCGTGTTTGCACAATGTTGACCAATCGTATCTTTATAAAAGTTCACAATGTTGTTGCAGATTAAATATAATGCAGACAACATTAAATATATAATACTATTTAGGATGGATAGTATGCGAATTGGGATGCAATGCATGTTTGAAACATGTTAGCAACATGCTAATCATGCTAGAAAAATGCAAGCAACAGGCTAATCATGCCAAAAACATGCTAGCAACATGTTAAATCACGCTTGCAATGTGCTAGTAACATCTTATCTATCTAAACCTTTAAACGGCAAGCTTTTACAGCTGCTTTCAGGCTAGGTTTCTCAAGCCAACTTCAAAGTTTGTTCACAAAGTTTACTCGTCTAGTTTTGTTTTCATTTTTAGTAATTTTAGTACTTCAGCTTGACTTACTTTATTTATTATTAGCTGCCAAGACAAGTTTTTTTATTATTATTTTTTCACTTAATATTTATGTTTTATTTCATTTCAGCTTTATTTAAATTACCAAAGATTTTTAATATAGTTTTAGTTAACAATAACTACAGTTCTAAATGATCAGATAAGACCGTCAACCCAATATTAATATCTGTCTTGATAACTCTTTTATTTGTTATTTGTTTATTCCTAGTTTAAATTTCATGTTTGTTTCCACAGCTGTGCCTTTTCAAATGCATTCTTGACTATGAAATTTGAATAAGTAAATGCAAAACAAAACGGCAAAATAATGATTTAAATAACTAAATATATCGAAATTAAATGCGATATCTTTGTTTGTTGAAACGGCAAATCCTGTTTCAGGAACTTATGCAAAAGCATATTGTGAATTTTAATACAGTTCTCGTGTACAGTGAGGCATAAGATAATTATTAAAATACATGAAAATACTAGTCTGACGGTCTGTAAAAACTCACTATAACCAATCAATTTAAACCTGAAGTCAGTTGCATTTGCAGAATGTCATGTATAATATTAAAGATATAAGATATTACTCTTAACTTCTCTAAAATATGACAGCAGACGCATTTCAATCACAGAAAAACCCTAGAGACAATATATTTCACAACCGCCACAAGCTCTTTTCACTGTTTAATGAGCTGTTTTGTAGTCTGATACAGTTTAGTCAATAAATATAGAAAGATTTTTCTATGCAAAACCAATACAAAAAAAAAATAAAAATCATCTGTAATATTTACAAAACAGTGGAGTCTAGTGCAATACAGCATGTGAAATTTATTAGCAGGACAGACTGTAAAGTGCATGAGAACAATCTGAGCTTCCAACATCCTTCACTGGAACCTTAAACTGATCCAGCTGTCAAAGTAGTTAACGGCCAGGACAAAATCTGACGCACTTCGACATTCTATAAAGCAGGTGAGACAGTGTCAAACGCAAATCGCAGTGTGTGTTTCAGTGCAGCGTGAACAGGCTTCATCTGTCATAATGTTACCAGTGCAGTGCCATTGCAGCGATGCAGGAATCGCTGGATTCTGAGTGCGATTCTGTCCGCGAGGAGACAAGATGGATAGATAGACGGCAGGTTCAGCGGTGCCTCCTCTGACATCTCGTCGCTCCAGAGCTGGAGCCGCTGCAATGGACCCTCGGCCCTCCGCAGCGCCGCTCGCTTGCCAAACCTCTTCCTGCGCAGACGGCGGTTCACTAACTTCTGCAGACGCTCAGTGGGAGTTCCGTACTGAATCTGCAGACCGGACAGAACCGGCTTGAATAAATCCACCAGTTCTGGAAGAAAAACACCAGCGGAGGATCAATTTAGAGATGCAACATTCTCACACAAGTTATGGCTATAATTTCACCCCTTTAAACTATTTACATTACATTTACATTAGATGATTTAGCAGACATAAGCGACTTAAAAATGAGCACAATAGAAGCAATCAAACCAACAACAGAGCAGCACTAAAAACAAAACAAAACAAAACTACACTATAAAAATCATTTTTTAAAAAGTTTAAACAAAGATTACTGGAGTACATTTTACAAGAATAAAAGACAGACAAAAAAAGCTGTTAAACGTCAAATACTGAAGTTTAAATCTCGCAATTCCGCGTTTATATTGCAATTCTGCATTTACGTCCCGCAGTTCTAAGTTTATATCTCGCAATTCTGTGTTTAAATCTCTTAATTTCTTACTTTACATATCACTATTCTAAGTTTATATCTCACAATATTCTTTATATCTTGTAATTCTAAGTTTACATCTCTCAATTCTAAGTTCATATCTTGCAATTCTAGGTTCATATCTCACTATTCTGAGTTTACCTCACATTTTTCAGAATTGTGAGATTTTAAACTCAAAAAGGCAGTTGCTATGGTGATCTGAGTGGTTGTCTGTGCAGTTGCTATGGTGATCAGGGTGGATGTCTGTGCCATTGCTATGGTGATCTGAGTGGTTGTCTGTGCAGTTACTATGGTGATCAGAGTGGTTGTCTGTGCAGTCGCTATGGTGATCAGAGTGTTTGTCTGTGCAGTCGCTATGGTGATCAGGTTGGTTGTCTGTGCAATTGCTATGGTGATCAGGGTGGATGTCTGCAGTTACTATGGTGATCAGGGTGGATGTCTGTGCAGTTACTATGGTGATCAGGGTGGTTGTCTGTGCAATTGCTATGGTGATCAGGGTGGATGTCTGTGCAGTTACTATGGTGATTAGGGTGGTTTTCTGTGCAATTGCTATGGTGATCAGGGTGGATGTCTGTGCAGTTACTATGGTGATCAGGGTGGTTGTCTGTGCAATTGCTATGGTGATCAGGGTGGATGTCTGTGCAGTTACTATGGTGATCAGGGTGGTTGTCTGTGCCGTTGCTATGGCGATTAGGGTGGATGTCTGTGCAGTTACTATGTTATCAGGGTGGATGTCTGTGCGGTTACTATGGTGATCAGGGTGGTTGTCTGTGCAATTGCTATGGTGATCAGGGTGGATGTCTGTGCAGTTGCTATGTAATTGTGAACATGTGTGTTCCTGTACCTTTTTGTGTGAGCTGGTCACAGGTTGCACACACATTATCATGCCACCTGGATCCGGGCAGCACCAGCTGTTCATCAGTCTCGCATGCGCTGTAAGTAACGCATGCTGCATGCATCTTTCTGATATCAGCGAAGTGTCCGTCTGCACAAAGCTCACACACCGTGTCTCTGTGTGGCGTCCCTGCAGACACATAATCAAACAACACAACAGTCACCGTGATCCACCTTCAAGTGAATCACTGTTTGAATAAAGCCAGTGCAGACACTGTGTCACTGCGGTCCGACCACAGCCAACAAAACACTAGTTGTGTGACAAAACCCACTAAGATTTTAATGATAGTGAACATCAACAGTTCACACAGAGCCATTCAGATTAACTTAACAGTTGCCAAGCAACGTGATGCAGATCTAACAGGTGTGAGTATCAGCTGTTGTGCTGTTGCCCAGCAACCATAAACAAACTACAGTTACACTTAAATAGTTAACTATTTAAGAAAATAGTTAAACTAAATATTAATTAATATCATGGATTGTTTTGAATATTTATTAATAGTTAATAATACTTTATTAATACTACTGCTGCGGTTTTGCAAAAAAAAGTGAGAAAAAAGAAAAGGTTTTATAAAGATTACATTGTGAGTTATGAAATGTAATATAACTATAAATGTATTAAGATTAATCTATCTATCTATCTATATATCTATCTATCTATCACAATTCATATGAAATAATTAAATGTATGATATTAAGACAAAATAAATCATCAAATGTGTGATATCATGATAAGATTAAGTTAAGATTATTATTAAGATGATTAATTTTTAACTATGTATATAATTGAATGTGTGATATTAAGATCAAATTGTGATTTATGATTTTTTTTTTATATAATTAAATTTAAAAGTGATAAATGTAAAAATATAAATCAATTTTTTACAGTTACACACTCACACACACACACACACACACACACA
>NW_015636356.1:90962-92676 GCF_001515625.1 Sinocyclocheilus rhinocerous
CTATGGTGATCAGGGTGGTTGTATGTGCAGTTACTATGGTGAACAGGGTGGTTGTCTGTGCAGTTACTATGGTGATCAGGGTGGTTGTCTGTGCAGTTACTATGGTGATCAGGGTGGTTGTCTGTGCAGTTACTATGGTGATCAGGGTGGTTGTCTGTGCAATTGCTATGGTGATCAGGGTGGATGTCTGTGCAGTTACTATGGTGATCAGGGTGGTTGTCTGTGCCGTTGCTATGGTGATCAGGGTGGATGTCTGTGCAGTTACTATGGTGATCAGGGTGGTTGTCTGTGCAATTGCTATGGTGATCAGGGTGGATGTCTGTGCAGTTACTATGGTGATCAGGGTGGTTGTCTGTGCAGTTACTATGGTGATCAGGGTGGTTGTCTGTGCAATTGCTATGGTGATCAGGGTGGATGTCTGTGCAGTTACTATGGTGATCAGGGTGGTTGTCTGTGCCGTTGCTATGGCGATTAGGGTGGATGTCTGTGCAGTTACTATGTTATCAGGGTGGATGTCTGTGCGGTTACTATGGTGATCAGGGTGGTTGTCTGTGCAATTGCTATGGTGATCAGGGTGGATGTCTGTGCAGTTGCTATGTAATTGTGAACATGTGTGTTCCTGTACCTTTTTGTGTGAGCTGGTCACAGGTTGCACACACATTATCATGCCACCTGGATCCGGGCAGCACCAGCTGTTCATCAGTCTCGCATGCGCTGTGAGTAACGCATGCTGCATGCATCTTTCTGATATCAGCGAAGTGTCCGTCTGCACAAAGCTCACACACCGTGTCTCTGTGTGGCGTCCCTGCAGACACATAATCAAACAACACAACAGTCACCGTGATCCACCTTCAAGTGAATCACTGTTTGAATAAAGCCAGTGCAGACACTGTGTCACTGCGGTCCGACCACAGCCAACAAAACACTAGTTGTGTGACAAAACCCACTAAGATTTTAATGATAGTGAACATCAACAGTTCACACAGAGCCATTCAGATTAACTTAACAGTTGCCAAGCAACGTGATGCAGATCTAACAGGTGTGAGTATCAGCTGTTGTGCTGTTGCCCAGCAACCATAAACAAACTACAGTTACACTTAAATAGTTAACTATTTAAGAAAATAGTTAAACTAAATATTAATTAATATCATGGATTGTTTTGAATATTTATTAATAGTTAATAATACTTTATTAATACTACTGCTGCGGTTTTGCAAAAAAAAGTGAGAAAAAAGAAAAGGTTTTATAAAGATTACATTGTGAGTTATGAAATGTAATATAACTATAAATGTATTAAGATTAATCTATCTATCTATCTATATATCTATCTATCTATCACAATTCATATGAAATAATTAAATGTATGATATTAAGACAAAATAAATCATCAAATGTGTGATATCATGATAAGATTAAGTTAAGATTATTATTAAGATGATTAATTTTTAACTATGTATATAATTGAATGTGTGATATTAAGATCAAATTGTGATTTATGATTTTTTTTTTATATAATTAAATTTAAAAGTGATAAATGTAAAAATATAAATCAATTTTTTACAGTTACACACTCACACACACACACACACACACACACAGACATTAATACAACCACACACACCCAGTACTCATCGAAAACTCAAGTATATTGAAGCAAACTGAAGCACTCAGAGACAGTCTAAAGAACACTCTTTAGTACAGTGAAGCAAATAAT
>NW_015636356.1:93253-112030 GCF_001515625.1 Sinocyclocheilus rhinocerous
ACACGCACACACACACACACACACACACACACACACACACACACACACACACACCTGAAGCTTTGACTCCGTGACCCGGTTTGCACTCGGTGTGTCTCCTGCAGAAGTGCTGGTCCCAGAAGAATCCGGCCTCACATTCGCAGACTGTGTTCACGGTTCCGTTACACGGCCGAACGACCCGCTGATGATCGGAGCACGCGCCGCACCGCAGGCAGTTCGGGATGTAGTTCCAGAACTCCGTGAACAGACCCGGACCGCACGGCACGCAGTCCGTCTCGCGGGAGCTTGTGCAGTGCGCGCCCAGGCGAGTTCCCGGCGGACAGTTTTTACACTGCAGCTGCTGTCCGGTGACCGGATCCGTGCGCCGGTAAGTGGGATCATCCGCCGCCAGTCCGGCTCCAGACAGAACCGGCAAAAGCACTACAGTGAAGAGAAACTAGAGAAACCGAGAGAAACGTGTTATATAGAAAGAAATGAATATAGATAATTAAACGTGAGATATAAGATATAAAGTCTGAATGATGACTCACCATCGCGCGCTGCTGTCGGGCTTCATTGATGCGCGCGGTGCGCACGCTTATATCCTCACATCAGACACGCCCACCCACGAACCAGCTCATCTCTAAATAATGCCATATTAAAACTAGAGCAGAACCCTGAGTCATTTCACCTGCTGCACCAGAAAACAGACCAGAGAGACCCTTTTTCCACGCCTGAGAACACCATCTACATCACCCAGCATTCAATAATAATAATAAAAGCAGAACACAAGTTAAGTTTTCATAACCACAACTAATCTCAATTTTGAAGGTTACATCTCATGATGTGATATTGATAATATGATCAGAATTTTTCTTGCGTAACAGAATGCTTTTTCACAATCATTACCTCGCCACCAGATCTCATTACAAAATAAAAAATTTCACAATATAGAAAAACCACAGTTCTGTTAGTGGAGTTTTGATTTTTCATGTGATATGACTTTTGATGCACAAAAGAGTGTTTTAGTTTCACTTGATTCAATATTGAGATCTTGTATCACAGATTAAGTACAAATTCCCTGCTAAAAACACACCTGAAACCGGCTTGTGCTGGTTGGCTGGTCTTAGCTGGTTTTATCTGGTCTCGCAGCCTGATCAGCTAAAGAAAACCGCTCTAAAACCACCAGCTCTGACCAGGCTGGAAGACCAGCTAAAAACAGTCAACCAGCTCAGTCTGGTTTCAGTTGATTTCTTTTTTTCAGCACATGATTTGGGTCAGAATCAATATTATTGCCCAGAGGTTCTTATAATATGAACTAGCCTAAGCTGGTTTAGCTGGTCAGAGGCCACGGTAAACTTAGTTATCATGCCACTCTTGCAATAAAAATAAAGTATTATACATATAAATAATGTCATGTGTGTTTGACTTATAGGACAGAGAATATTGTAGATGAAGTGATCCCTGATCATTCATTTTTGACAGTATGTCAAATAACCTTTATTTATATAGCGCTTTATACAATACAGATTGTGTCAATTTTTCAGTTAAAGTCAGTTCATTGATGATTCAGTGATATTTCCAGAAATTAAGCGTCCCCAACTAAGCAAGCCAGAGGAACCAAAACTCCATCGGTGACAGAATGGAGAAAAACCTCGGGAGAAACCAGGCTCAGTCGGGGGCCAGTTCTCATCTGACCAGACAAAACCAGCATGGCGTGGGATAATTCCAGACTGCAACACAGGTCAGATTAGACAGTCTAGATTTGTAAATGATCTGAAAGTAACAGTCTATACAGTAACTCTAGCAGCACTACTAGTTAAGTGTTCTAGCGCCTCCTGCAGGCCGATGAAAGATACAGAGATGAAGCAGGTGCTGGAAACACACCTGATGTTAAAGCCATAGTTCATCCAAAATTATGTCATTTACCTTCTGGAGTGGAACACAAAAGTCGCAATGACTTGCATTGTATTTTTTTGTCCATACAGTGGAAGTCAAAGGGAACCTGAAACAGTTTGCTTACCAACATTCTCCAAAATCTCCACATAGAAGAGAAAATCATACATGTTTGGATGCCACGGAATAAAAAAAAAAAAAAAATTCCACCACGTAATAAAAATAAACAAACAAATAAATCAATCAATAAAAAAGGTAATCACAATTTTTTTTTCACAATTCTGATTTATTTCTCGGAATTATTAAATGAAAACTCTGAATTCAGAGGTAAAAAGTCTGAATTGAGAGATATAAACTCAAAATTCAGAGGAAAAAGTCAGAATTTTGAGATATAAACTCAGAATTACAAGGAAAAAAGTTTGAATTGCAAGATATAAACTCAAAATTCAGAGGAAAAAGTCCGAATTTTGATATATAAACTCAGAATTACAAGAAAAAAGTCTGATTTACAAAATGTAAACTCAAAATTCAGAGGAAAAAGTCAGAATTTTCAGATATAAACTCAGAATTAAAAGGAAAAATTCTGATTTACAAAATGTAAACTCAAAATTCAGAGGAAAAAGTCAGAATTTTCAGATATAAACTCAGAATTACAAGATAAAAGTCTGAATTGCAAAATACAAACTCAAAATTCAGAGGAAAAAGTCAGAATTTTGAGATATAAACTCAAAGTTACAATAAAAAAGTCTGAATTGCAAAATGTAAACTCAAAATTCAGAGGAAAAAGTCTGAATTTTGAGATATAAACTCAAAGTTACAATAAAAAAGTCTGAATTGCAAAATGTAAACTCAGAATTACAAGAAAAAAGTCTGAATTGCAAAATATAAACTCAAAATTCAGAGGAAAAAGTCAGAATTTTGAGATATAAACTCAGAATTACAAGAAAAAAGTCTGAATTGCAAAATGTAAACTCAAAATTCAGAGGAAAAAGTCAGAATTTTAAAATATAAACTCAGAATTACAAGACAAAATTCAGAATTGCAAGATGTAAACTCAAAATTCAGAGGAAAAAGCCCGAATTTTGAGATATAAACTCAGAGTTACAATAAAAAAGTCTGAATTGCAAAATGTAAACTCAGAATTACAAGAAAAAAGTCTGAATTGCAAAATGTAAACTCAAAATTCAGAGGAAAAAGTCAGAATTTTAAGATATAAACTCAGAATTACAAGAAAAAAGTCTGAATTGAGAGATATAAACTCAAAATTCAGAGGAAAAAGCCAGAATTTTGAGATATAAAGTCAGAATTACAAGAAAAAAGTCTGAATTGCAAAATATAAACTAAAAATTCAGAGGAAAAAGTCAGATTTTTTAGATATAAACTCAGAATTACAAGAAAAAAGTCTGAATTGAGAGATATAAACTCAAAATTCAGAGGAAAAAGTCAGAATTTTGAGATATAAACTCACAATTACAAGAAAAAAGTCTGAATTTCAAAATGTAAACTCAAAATTCAGAGGAAAAAGTCAGAATTTAAAATATAAACTCAGAATTACAAGAAAAAAGTCAGAATTGCAAGATATGAACTCAAAATTCAGAGGAAAAAGTCTGAATTTTGAGATATAAACTCAGAATTACAAGAAAAAAGTCAGAATAGCAAGATATGAACTCAAAATTCAGAGGAAAAAGTCTGAATTTTGAGATATAAACTCAGAATTACAAGAAAAAAGTCTGAATTGCAAAATATAAACTCAAAATTCAGAGACTCAAAATTCAGAGGAGAAGTCAGAATTTTGAGATATAAACTCAGAATTACACAAAACATTCAGAAATGCGAGACATAAACTCAAAATTCAGAGGAAAAAGTCAGAATTGCGAGAAACACTCAACAGACCTATCATTCTACTGATAGTTGCACAGTCACTTACACTCTGCAGAATGTCTAAAGTGGATCAAAATAAAGTGTAAGCAGATAAAATGTCAGAACTCTGAGTTTATATTTGGCAATAATGACTTCTCCCTCAGAATTACAAGAAACAAAGGTCAAATTGCGAGACAAATAGTCAGAGTTACCTCTTTTTAATCCATAGTGGAAAAAGGTGTGAGGGCGCGTAAATGATGACATTTTTCTATACCAGGTGAAACTCACCCTTTACTCCAGTTACAGTGAGCATCTGATTCGTCTTGTTTCTAGACTGATCACATGACATGCTCATACTTTCACTGAGGTGTGTAAATATTTCTGTACATTGCTGTCAGAGCAGCATCTCACACATTGCTATTTGTAGCCTGTTTTATCAGATTCATTGTCATGCATTCTGGATTAACTGAATCACTGAACATTCAAACATGGTGACGGAGCATGAATATGTTTGCTAATAGCAGTTAGATAATCACTGTACAAAAACGGTGAGTCATCAGCGGGACATTTCCCATTTCAGGGGATTCCACAAACACAAACACACTCGAGCCATTAGGCACGAACATCCTCCTGAGCATAGCATGTTACTAAAAGTGTGGAGGAAGTGAAATGATATCAGGGAATCCTTTGGGCGGACAGCAGTTTACATCACAGTCAAACACAGGGTAACTAATGAAACTAACCCACTCAGATGAATCAGCCGAATAAAGGCAGAATTACTAACAAACATCAGTAGCAACTGAATTTCTACAATCCTAGCAGCTCTTTTAGTGTAACTGTAGCTGGAGCTTCTCGTGTGTTTCTACTGTCAAATCTTGACTGGTTTTGATCAAGTAAGCGTCAGAATAACTGCAGTAATATCTCCAGATGAACACTTACTGGACTGAAGCAGCTCAGCTTTACTTGATTCTCCATCAATCATGTTTTAGAGTCTCAAATCTGATCCTCAGGATCTTTTGAGGAGCGTTTGTTTCCAGAAGCTTTACTTTCACTGTTCCTCAGCGGAGGAATGATCTTCACAAGCCTCCAGAACATCTCACATCTTCTGAGGAGCCTTTATTTCTTCAGCTCTCAATCACTGCATTATATGTTTGGAGCATTTCAATCTCATCTTACTGAGACATATTACTGCATATATAGAGTGATGACTGATATTTAGATCATTTTATGTCAGTATCTGCTGTACTGTTACAAAGATCTCATTGATTTACATTACAAGCCTCAGAATCTCATCATATAAATATCAGCATCTGCAGCAAATTTCATGTTTTTTGCTCAGTTTGAGTCTCTGAATAAAACAGAGCTGTTTTTCCTCCATATTCTCACTGTATCAGACTATATGAGCCATAAAAGCCTGATACATCAAATATTAGATACCAAACATAAAACACATACACAAACTTATATACATAAGTTTATAATACAATCCCCTCTTACTAAACCCCTTGTAGACCGATGTGCTGATATTCTGATACTAACATACTGTTTTAATGGGGATAGTATAGTCTTAAATATAAGACAAACATCAACATATTTCATCATGTTATCCCAACTCAGCATGTTATTTTTTTTAAAATTTTGAACAATTAATAAATTAAACTTTTTTTTTTTTATCAAGAATTTTTAAAGCTGTTACATGAATCATAGATTTAGTAAGTTCATTTGCCACTTGTGACACACTGCTCCCATGTACATAAATAACAGTGTCGTCTGCATACATTTGGATATTAATGTTTGGACAAACAGACGGAAGATCATTGATATACAATGTAACAGCAATGGACCCAGAATGGATCCTTGGGGTGTACCTGTGAGTATACTTAAGGCTATTGATTTATAATTCTGTTCGACCTGAGAAATATGATTCTATCCAATTCAAAATCTCTGGAAAAAATTGAAACCTAATAATTTAGACATAAGAGTGTCAAAAACCTCGAGGTCAAGAAACACCGCTCCAATAACCCCAGTATTATCCAATGAAGACTTAACTTTTTCAGTGAAGCCAAATTGCATTGGATGCATAGCAAGCGAACTAATATTCAAATGATCAGTGATTTGCACTGCAATCAATCTCTATGCAACCTTGGACACTGTAGGAAAAGTACGAACAGGCCCATAATTACTAGGAAAGTCAGAATCTCCACTTTTCAATATAGGAACAACAACAGATGACTTCCAAGCAAAGGCTTCAGAATGGAAAGATAACGGGTTTTTACGGCATTCATCTGAAGTGTTTCCTGTGGATCAGTCGTGTGTTTCTACAGGAACACAGATCTGAAACGTCTTCAAGAATCACGCTAATATTTGCGATCCCTCTTTAGAGAAGTGCGGTTCGTAATATAATACAAATAATGACCGCCTAGAAAACAGGGAGTGTTCCTTGAAAGAGCTTTTGAAAGACAAATAGACTGGAGGAAAAGCTATTCGCCGTTTTACTGGAAAATCCAGATGGGTTTCTTTTTGACAGCACTGGATTCACTGGAATAATGAGACTCAGTGGAAGGGCTGTTTGTGTATATCAGTTTCTTCATCACGTGCAAGTCTCAAACAGATCTCGTTTCTAGGCACCTCATCCATTAACTAACCACAAAACCAAACTGCTTTTATAAAATAACTGTTTTGTTGAGTGAGTCACAGATGTGAAACCCACACACACGCTTAATGAACTGTTTCACAGAAACAGAGATCACCACATATTCACTCACGTAATAAATCACAGCAATAACAGATGATAATCTCAAACAAATGTATAGACAAACAGTTTTACGGATTCCTTGATCATCAGGCCTTCATATGCAGCTGAGACTTACTGGAATATTGATGCAGCACAAAATGTACAAAGTATTTCAGACTGCAGGATGATTAAAGTGAAAAAGGGTGGAAATGTAGCAGAAATAGTGTCCACAACTAACACACACATTCACAGATTTCACTCATTTAGTACAAAATGTTCATTTCTTTCAATTCTGACTATTTGAAGCTCTCAGACTCACTGCATACCAAACCTAAAATCTGAATGTTTGGGGAAAAACGTTCCCTTACAAAGCGCTGTCTGGAATCGAGCTCAGTGATGGGAATGAGCTTTGAAACACAAATCCACTTCCAGACAGTCATTGTGTTCCCCGTCTGACGTGGCAGAGTCACGGATCATCGGCTGCCTGGAACCACGCAAACTTTCACTGTCAGAAACGGGAAGAAGCTTTATCAACATTCCCATTAAAACTATCGATGCACTTTTCATATCATGGACCTATGAGACATCATGAAAGCTTTTATACTTTCACTTCAGACAGGACTAAAAGCTTCCTGCAGCTCAATCATGAGATCATCCTGATGCTGTAAACACTCTGATTAGAGATTCAGTCTCATTATACATCACCGCTCAGACGTTTGGAAGACTTTCGGAAAGAAGTCTCTTCTGCTCAACAAGGCTGCTTTTTATTTGATCAAAAATGCAGTAAAAATTGTGAAATATTATTACTATTTAAAACAGCTGTTTTCTAAGTGAATATGTGTTAAACTGTAATGTATTTCTGTGATGCGCAGCTGTATTTTCAGCATCATTACTCCAGTCTTCAGTGTCACATGATCTTCAGAAATCATTCTAATATGCTGATTTATTATCTGGAAAGCGGCTTAGTATTTTTTTGGAACCTGTGATACGTTTTTTCAGGATTATTTGATGAATAAAAAGTTAAAAAGAAGAGCAGATGATGGAAATTCAGCTTTGCATCACAGAAATAAATTATATTTTAAAGGATATTAAAATAGAAACCATTATTTTATATTGTAAAAACATTTAGCAAGATTACTGTTTTTTTCTGTATTTTTGATCAAATAAATGCAGCCTTGATGAGCAGAAGAGACGTCTTTAAAAAACATCCTGATCGCAAACTTTTGACTGGCAGTGCACATTAACAACAACATTAACACTGTTATTTATAAAGCTGCTTTGAAATGATCCGTTATATAAATGACTGACTTGACATTTACATTTCTGCTTTTAGCAGACGCTTTTATCCAAAGCAACTAAAATAGAGGAACAACAATTTCATCACAGAGCCAAAAATATCCATAGAGCACAATGTCATAAAGCTACTGGAAACGAGCTCCAGCTGAGAAGAAAAGAAGTGATTTTAGTTAGTGTGTGAATGAATAAACTGAAAAATAACAGGCTCCAGCTAAAGAAACACTGCAGCCTTTTGATCAAACAGAGAGCTGCCTGTGCTGGTAATCACATCGCTAATCAGCTGGAGACTTTCCAGAGTCTGAACACAAACCACATGTCTCCGACTGGAATACACTGTCAGTAACACGCTCCTAAAACAGCAGGTCCCCTCACTGCGCTCGTCCTGACTGCTCATGGTCACCTTTATTTATATAGCGCTTTTAACAATACAGATTGTGTCAAAGCAACTGAACAGCATTAATTAGGAAAATATTGTGTCAATAATTCAAAGTGACAATAGTAAACACTAAAGGCAGTTCATCATTGAATTCAGTGATGTCATCATCCAGCTCAGTTCAGTTTAAAAAGTATCTTTGCAATCATTTCACACACACACACACACACACACTCTCTGACACACACTCACTTTGTTGAGAGAGTTCACGTGAGAGCAGAATTTGGTCTCATAACAAGTCCTCTCCTTAAATATGAAGTCAAGCAACAGATTCATGAGTTCATCCAAATTTCACAAAAAGCTTATGGATGTAATTATAATATAAGTCAGACGTTGACGGGAGTTGCTGTTTCTGTCTCTTCTGAGCAAGATTCATTCACTTGTTTTGAACACAGAGACACTTTGATAATTTATTCTTTCTGTTTTAAAGATGTCTTGGTAACACTTTATTTCGATAGTCCACTTTAGACATTCTATTAACAGTAAGTAACTTTGCAACTACATGTCAACTAGCAGTTAGTAGAGTATTAGTAGACTGTCTGCTTAATATCTTCTAACACTTTCTTTGTCAACATTCTACTAACCCTAAACCTACCCTAACAGTCTACTCTGAGAATTAGTTGACATGTAGTTGACATATAGTTACAAAGTTACTTATAGTTAATAGAACGTCTAAAGTGGACTATCGAAATAAAGTGTAACCGATGTCTTCTTTGGATTGTCTGACTACTCGAAATCAGAGAACACAGGAAAATATAACTTAATTTATGTTTCCTTATAGCTAAATTTCACATACATAAACAGAAATCTGTGTCTTTATTCAAAGTTGTTCTAGAGTAGTATATGGAAACTAAGTTCTGTTCATCCTAAAGCAGTGAAAACTGCATCTCTATATTCATCCTGTGTGTCCTTTTAAGGTTAAAAAAAAACTTTTAACACTTTTACTATAATAAAATGGTTAATTTTCTTAAGGGATTTGCATGTGTATTCTTTTTTTCTTTTTCTTTGTTTTGTTTTTATAACTGTCCTGCTTTAATGATTTGGTGTTTTGTATTGTTTAATAAAAAAAAGAAATCAGAAAAAAATGATTCGCGATACGCGATCCGATTGCAGCGCTTTGAAGCAGTGAATCATTTTGCGACTCAGTGGTTTAATTGATTCGGAGATTCAAAAAGCTCTGTTTCACCATCACTACGTGCGTGCCTTTTCAAATCATTACAAGCGATGTCGAAATTCGCAAATGAATGGCTCTTTTGATCTGATTTTTGCTAATGAATCGCTTGTACTGAATGATCGGAGTCACGAGTTTGAATCAATCGAAGCGGTTCCAGCGTAAATGACTCACTCAATTGAATCGGTTCGTCTGTTCCTCTTTTCTCGTCTTCACTCATGTTTACACGACACTGTCAGCATTACTACTGGCTTAATTCGATAGTTTCATGACTTTAACTGAAATAAGAGAACAAAGTATGATATTTACAAATAAAATATCCATATTTACATTCCAAAGATAACATCCAACACAAATCTAACAGTGGTTACATACACATATATTTAATTGTTTGATCAAAATTACTGCTACGAATTAGTAGTCGCTGGATATTAGTAGACACATCATAGAGTTCCTACTGAACTCTACAGCCTTGCATCTGAACGCTTCTGATTGGCCACTGCATTCATTAACTCGACAGAATCGTGTGTGATTGGTTAATTTCTGACCTGTGGCCAGAAGCCAGAAGATCTTTCTGTCATTATTTACATCCAAATGTTACTTCAGTGACATATTTTAAGAAATTAGTTTTTTGTTACAGTTGAAGTCAGTGGGGTACAAATGCCACTGGACTTTCAAAACATCATCTTCCAAAAAGATTTTGGTCACAACAACTGGAAATGTTGAAATACTAAGAAATGTGATATGCTTGAAATTACCTAAAAACCCAGGTTAGTCCAGCAGAATTCCCCAGATTTGTTCCAGTCTGAGTAGAAGATTATATAGTAAACAAAAACCAAAACCAAAACTGATTTATAAAAATACTTACTTAAAATAATATAAATGTTATTTCCAAACCAAAATAAAATATAACACATATTTTAAAAATTCATTTTATTTCAACATTTCTCATTTTCATTTAGTTGAACTAAAATGACTACACCTAAAACTGAAATCAAATTAATAAAAACTATATAGATGTATTTAAAAACAACAAAAACTACAATAAACATACAAAAACACAACAAAATGACTAAAACGTTAAAATTAATGTGAAAGCAGAAAATATAAAAATAAAATATAATTCAAAATGAACAAAACTATAATCGTATCTCAGTACTAAAACAAGACTGCAGTGAACAGCTTTTGTGTTTCTGTTGGGATCTCACTGATCTGAGCTCATGCTCCTCAGTTTTTGACTGAAAGCATTATTTGTGGATAATTTGGGCTCAAAAACTGAGGAGCATGAGCTCAGATCAAAGAGGTGTATATGATCAATCAGTTTAATCAAAAAACAAACAAGTGGAAAAGATTGAATCCAAGACTAGACAATTATTAATTGAGATGATGAAGCATAATGAGAGATTTACAAGCCAACTTTTGTAGGTCAGTTATATTTGACTGGAAATGCAAGTGGGAACAAAAATCATAAAAAAAAGTAACAAAATTATCGCAATTTCTTGGGAAGTTGTAGTAGCCTTTGTCAGCAAAGCCGGTAAGTTTTAGTCTAATGTGATAACGCTAACTAGCGTTTCCAAGCAAAAGGAAATGGTCTCCAGGTCAGAATGACTGAATACAGCATGAGGCTAAGAGTAAATGAGAACTTGTACAAGAACACATCACATTGCCTGGAGCTGTTACTGTTTCTGGGGTTTTTCTCGCAGTGCAGATGAATGTCATGATAGTAAATAAACAGAAAAACAATGAAAACTGTGATCATCTGACCTCCTGACTTCCAGACTTCCTGCACCATATTCCCTGGAAACCCATCATTCAAGAAAATATTGACTCTGAATGAAGTCACTGCTGAGACACCTTCACAGGAAGAGGAACAGACACACACTCACACACACACACACACACACACACTCACACTCACTCTCACACACACACACTCACTCACTCACACACACACACACACACACATAAGAGATATTACCATTAATTAAAAATAAAACTAAGATAAAAAAAAAAAAGAAATCGAGGAGAAAAAAAAGAAAGAAAAAAAAACATTTTTTTTAGGTAAAATAAAATAAAAAATAGCTATTAGATGAAAAACTTTAACCAAAAATTAGAAATGTTGCCTTGGCAATTAACAGAAATAATTTTAAGCGGAATCACTAAAATTACTGGATTTACTGGAAATAAATAAACAAAGTCGATCTAAAACTAAAACTTAACTAAAAGTAACTTAAACCTAAATAGTAATATTTAAAAATAACAAAAAAATAAAAAATGCCAAAAGCACATAAAAAAGAAAAAAAAGAAAACTGAAAATATAAAAATAAAAGCTAATTCAAAATAATAAATAATACTGTGCTACACACATTTACTCAGGTTGTTAACTTGGGACTTCTATGCTGCAAATAATGATTTTTTCCCCTCAGTATTCTTCAAATCTAAACATCCTTAAGTCAAGATTAATTTACTGCAGATGCAAAATGGCTTGAGATTTTAAGTCTTGTTTCCTGAAAAATGAATCAAAATGTAGTCATTTTGCTCCTCGAGTAAATTTATCCTGATGCAAGAATTTGTAGATACTTGCACTGGATAACGAGAGAAAAAAAAGTAAGAAAATCTACATGCTATAACATGACCCTAACAGAAAACCTTCTGCAGTTTTACTATTTTACTTTCATTTTACAGCTTTTTCACAAATGAGGACGCTCCAAAAGGAGGTTTTGGGAGGTTTATTTCACTTTAGGGTACAAATCTACAGACCAGAAGATCTGGTTCAAGACACATCGCACCAATAAACCGGCTAGAAGCAGCAGCAGCAGAGACTGAGACCGACCCGAATCAGACCAGACCGGCGTTTCCCAAAGCCATCAAACCATGATTAGAGCGCGTCTAATGAAACACGTTTGCAGATATTTCCCAGCAGCCCAGGCTGATCATGCATTAACACACGTGCGTTTGCTGGAGACCACAATGAAAAATACTGGAATTGAAACTAAACTGTGATGAAGTCATTTTAATGCATGATAAGTTATGACACATTTCCACCGGTCGATATGAATGACCTCACTGAAGACTGATTCACAGAAAGAGCAGGAACATCAGTGAAATCTAGCTTGTCTTTTACAGCAGCGACGCTCTTACTAAACCATCACGAACCCTCGAGATCTGCATACTATTCGTTTGGACCCCAAGAATCGTTATTTTATGGAAATAAGTCATAGCTTAATATTTTGCAATTAAAACCACATTAGCAACTTCTTACTAATGAGTGTTCAAAGTTTTGAATGTTACAATGTTATTATTGCTTTTACCCCTTTTTATTAATTGCAAATTGAGAAATTCTTTGATATTTCAAATTACACATGAACCACACCCAACAAACTATGACGCAAAATATCTGTAATTTTTTTTCAATATTGATGAGAAATTTTATTTGAATATATCTTTGTATGAAATTTATAAAAGCATATAATCGGAGAATTACCAGTATTGACTCTTCATTGGAACAGTCTACATTTATGAAACCTACATATTTATTTCTAACAAAACAACATAAATATCAGTTTTCAAGCAAAATAAATTAATTTTAGGTGCGTAAACGTTCACCTTCAGATGAAAAAAGTGATCAGTTTTTCATGCTGCATTGTTTCATCAATAGACATATTCATGTTCATCAACAAAATTCAGTCCAAAAGTGTGTGAGATACGGGGGAAAAGACTAAATATATTTTACAAAAGACACTAATATAACTTCATTTTACAGAAAGTATTTTTGATACTAATAGTTCTCCATACATGCAACACGTCATCTCTGAAAAAATAATTGTAAAAAATCTGAAAAAAAAAGAAGAAGTGTATTTTGAGGGTCTTAATGCATCTGCAAAGGTTTGTTCACTTACTAAGCGCTACACATTTTTTAGGAATTTTTATGCTTCTCTTCTAGGTCAAAATGGACCGGAATGCGTTAAGAGGATTGAATAAATATATTAACACAAAATCAAAACTCAAGCTTTGGGATGAATGGCGGCGGTGGGGCGGGTCTTCAGACGCAGGAGCTCAGCGATTGGACGCTTGCTGTCCTGAAAGAAGTCCAGTCCGCTGATCCACTCCACATCTCTGACGCGTGATTGGTGCATCCACAGGAGAGGCTCCGCCCACTGAGACTCCGGATGATCGTCCTGCACACAAACATGTGAACAGTTTCTCATGTGTCTGTGTCACATAAAGCTTCATTGTTTCATTAACTAAGCTTCCGTTTACAGGAAGCGTCCTCGTTTTTGTAGTGATATTGACGATTATGAAATCTTTTGTATCAAATTGTATAAGTTATATAATTTATATTAATATGCATAAAATAAATGGCGAAGATGTTCATTTTACAGCTTAACGTCACAAACAAATTAAGTTTATTCAGTGTTTTCATTATTTTTCCCACATTTACTTTTTACTCAATGTATAAATAAAAATATATAGAAGTAGTTAGTTTCACAGCTTAATCACCGTCACTGAAAAATGAAATAAAAATAATATTGAATTTTCACTTAAATAAATAAATGTAAATAAATACATAAAAATATGAATGAACTGTATAATTTATAGCAATTAAATTGTTATGCATAAATAAACCAGCAAAGCTGTTAGTTTTACAGCTTAATGCCAATGAAAACTGAAATATAATAAATAATGAATAATTCATTAAATAAATAAAAAATATTTAAAATTGATTTTTTAATCAATCAATAAAAAAATCAATACATGAAAAAATATCAATGAATTGTATAAAACAAATAAATGAAAAATATAAATGAATTGTATAATTTGTATCATTTAAATTAATATGCATAAATAAAACTTATTAAAATTAGTTTTACAGCTTAATGCAACCGAAGAATGAAATCAAACAAATAATGAATTATTATAAATAATCATTTATAATATTTTATATTTTTATTGAATAAAAAATGGATGGATTGTCTATAATAAATATAATCAATGAATTGTATGATTTATATAAATTAAATTAATATGCATAAATAAAAGAGCGAAGATGCTAGTTTTAAAGCTTAATGTCACTATATATATATATGAATAATGAAGACATGAATGATATTTTAAGGTACTAATATGATGTGGTATCAAACAGTAAATGTTCCTACGCTTATTTAGTTGAACATTAAAAAAATGTCACATGACATCAGAGAACGTTTGACCGATGATGTGAATAAAGACTAAATGAACAAACTGAATCATTCTGACTGTGATTTACATTGATTCAGCAAAAAGAACCAAATGTAAGGATTTGAGTGACGAGGGATTCAGAGAAACCACAGCAGTCATGCTTTCAGATGTGTGTGACAGCGACAGGAACAGGAAGTGAGAGTGTGACACTCACGGCGCAGCTCTCCATGTTGTCGCTCCTGTGCGGAAGCAGGAAGGAAACCGTCTGAAGTTCAGCAGAACATTCGCTCACCGTCTGTGTGTCGTTCTTACAGCTCGTCAGGACCACAAAATAATGAGTGGGAACAGGAATAGACGAACCTGCAACGAACCTAAAAAAAAAAAATTACAAAAAAAAAATCTTTTACTTCTGTACTGTGATGTACATCCCACGATTATTATTGTAAACTAAAAGTATTAAAAAAAATTTTGTTAACTGAAATAAAGCTAGAATATATATTGTATTATTATAGAATAAAAAATACTAAAATGTGAAATAAATTTAAGTTGAAGCGATTACTAACTGGAAAAAAATAAATAAATAAAAACTAAAATGGAACTAAAAATAAAACTGAAAATAATAATTTGATAATATAAAAATCAAAGCTAATTCAAAGCTTTGCCTAACAGATTATGGAAAAAGAATAAAATGTAGGGTGGGAGAATCAAGAAAACAGGAGTACGCACTCCTGGATCTGCTCTGGAGAGTCAAAGCGTCCATCAAAGTTGTAGTCATACACTGGGCCGGTAACCACGTTAATACCGTTATACTGAGATGCGTATTTGAGCAGCAGAACCTCCTGAAAATACTGCCAGAGTCCTGCACAAACACACACGATCAGTGACCAAATCCACATGAAAACATCATGTAAACACTCACGATTCAAATACTCATGACTCAAAAGTTCACGGCTCAAACACTTGTAACTCAAACACTCAATACTCTCACAATTCATTCACAACATTTAAACACTCATGATTCAAATACTCGCAATTCAAACAAACACTTAGCATTCAAACACTCATGGTTCCTACACCACATATAAACACTCATGATTCAAATACTCAATACACTCACAATTCAAACAAAAACCTAGTAATCTAACACTTACGATTCAAACACTCATGACTCAAACACTCACGATACATATACCACATAAAAAAACTCACGACTCAATCACTCATGACTCAAACATTCACGATTCATATACCACATATGAAAACTCACGACTCAATCACTCATGACACAAACACTCATGATTCATATACCACATATAAAAACTCACGACTCAAAAACTCATGACTCAAACACTCACGATTCATATACCACATATAAAAACTCACGACTCAATCACTCATGACTCAAACACTCACGATTCATATACCACATATAAACACTCATGACTCAAACACTCATGATTCATATACCACATATAAACACTCATGACTCAAACACTCATGATTCATATACCACATATAAACACTCATGACTCAAACACTCATGATTCATATACCACATATAAACACTCATGACTCAAACACTCATGATTCATATACCACATATAAACACTCATGACTCAAACACTCATGATTCATATACCACATATAAACACTCATGACTCAAACACTCATGATTCATATACCACATATAAACACTCATGACTCAAACACTCATGATTCATATACCACATATAAACACTCATGACTCAAACACTCATGATTCATATACCACATATAAACACTCATGACTCAAACACTCATGATTCATATACCACATATAAACACTCATGACTCAAACACTCATGATTCATATACCACATATAAACACTCATGACTCAAACACTCATGATTCATATACCACATATAAACACTCATGACTCAAACACTCATGATTCATATACCACATATAAACACTCATGACTCAAACACTCATGATTCATATACCACATATAAACACTCATGACTCAAACACTCATGATTCATATACCACATATAAACACTCATGACTCAAACACTCATGATTCATATACCACATATAAACACTCATGACTCAAACACTCATGATTCATATACCACATATAAACACTCATGACTCAAACACTCATGATTCATATACCACATATAAACACTCATGACTCAAACACTCATGATTCATATACCACATATAAACACTCATGACTCAAACACTCATGATTCATATACCACATATAAACACTCATGACTCAAACACTCATGATTCATATACCACATATAAACACTCATGACTCAAACACTCATGATTCATATACCACATATAAACACTCATGACTCAAACACTCATGATTCATATACCACATATAAACACTCATGACTCAAACACTCATGATTCATATACCACATATAAACACTCATGACTCAAACACTCATGATTCATATACCACATATAAACACTCATGACTCAAACACTCATGATTCATATACCACATATAAACACTCATGACTCAAACACTCATGATTCATATACCACATATAAACACTCATGACTCAAACACTCATGATTCATATACCACATATAAACACTCATGACTCAAACACTCATGATTCATATACCACATATAAACACTCATGACTCAAACACTCATGATTCATATACCACATATAAACACTCATGACTCAAACACTCATGATTCATATACCACATATAAACACTCATGACTCAAACACTCATGATTCATATACCACATATAAACACTCATGACTCAAACACTCATGATTCATATACCACATATAAACACTCATGACTCAAACACTCATGATTCATATACCACATATAAACACTCATGACTCAAACACTCATGATTCATATACCACATATAAACACTCATGACTCAAACACTCATGATTCATATACCACATATAAACACTCATGACTCAAACACTCATGATTCATATACCACATATAAACACTCATGACTCAAACACTCATGATTCATATACCACATATAAACACTCATGACTCAAACACTCATGATTCATATACCACATATAAACACTCATGACTCAAACACTCATGATTCATATACCACATATAAACACTCATGACTCAAACACTCATGATTCATATACCACATATAAAAACTCACGACTCAATCACTCATGACTCAAACACCCATGATTCACATACCACATATAAACACTAATGACTCAAACACTCATGACTCAAACACTCACAATTCATATACCACATATAAAAACTCATGACTCAAACACTCATGACTCAAACACTCACGATCCAAACAAATAAACAAACAAACAAACACTTACTATTAATAAACTCACAACTCAAACACTCACTCTTGAACTGTGGGAAGACGGGCACCACGTTTCCAAGTGTCAGAGCATCAAACTGATCTTCAGACGTGCGGTTCAGATCTGACAACACAAACACATTAAACACACACAACTTCACTTATTTATTGGGTTTTATTGTTAACTAAAACCATAATAAAATATTATAAAAATATTCTAACTTATTTTTACTTAATGAACAAATAAAAAAATACATGCAAAAATAAATGAAATTAAATGAGAATAATGCAACTGAAAAATTAAATAAAAATTTTTTTTTTCAGAAAATTAAATTAATTTTTACTTATGTATTGTTAAGTACATCCCAGAGTTATAGCTATATTAATATAATATGAATATTAAAATAATATACATAAAATGTGAAAAGTTGCATAGGCAACTAACTGCAATAAATTAAGCACACACACACTCACTGGGTGGGAACAGGAAGACGTGTGTGATGTTGCCAGCGTTGTTGAACTGGTCACATGTCGCACTCTGATTGGCTGGAATCCTGATGTCTGCCCGGAGACAATCTGAGACGACCGGAGAACTTTCAGCCTACAAACACACATGTTCAGTTTGTCATTAGAACCAGATCTGAGCATGTTCAGTTGAAGACATGAGTCACATGTTAGCATGTCCTGGCTGGTTGCTAGAGTGTTGCTATGCCACTGTTGCAGTATGTGTATGTGTGTGTGTGTGTGTCTTACGGTTTTGTCGAGAGTGAAGGAGCTCCAGACGGGCGTGTGGGTGAGTGTGCTGTAGGCCGTGATGAATCCGTGTTGATGCAGGACACAGTATTTAGCGTCAGACTGTAGAACCCGCGGACGGCCGAACAACATGTGTCGCCTCTCACTCTCG